>NC_029775.3:74769524-74799493 GCF_000817695.3 Arachis duranensis
AGTTGTGCGAAGTTGTGATAAAGAGTTGAGATTGCAATTGAGCGTACCATGTTGATGGCGCCATTGATGATCACAATTTCGTTCACCAAGTTTTCGGCGCCGTTGCTGGGAAATTAAATGTCCTAACTACAGTTTCGCATTTGTTCCCTGCAATAACAGTGCCAAGTTTTGATCCGACAACAACACCAAGTTTTTGGCGCCGTTGCCGGGGATTGTTCGAGTTTGGACAACTGACTGTTCATCTTGTTGCTTAGATTAGGTATTTTTCTTCAGAATTTTTAAGAATGAATTATAGAATTTCAAGGTGATGTTCTTATCATCACCAAAGCTGATTGATTCTCATCAATTTAGCTCTTGAATGCAATGTCCTGCCATGTCTAATTTCTTTAGACTGAAGCTTTAGACTAACATTGCATGATTCCTGGAATTCTTATTAAAAATTTTGAATCTCTTTATTTTCTTTTCCACTCAATTTTCAAAAAATCCAAAAAAATTACAAAATCATAAAAAACCAAAAATATTTTATGTTTCTTGTTGAGTCTAGTGTCTCATTTTAAGTTTGGTGTCAATTGCATGCATTCTTCGAATTCATTCATGTGTCTTTATTGATCTTCAAGTTGTTCTTGATGATTTCATTGCTCTGATCTTTAAATTCTCTTGTCTTGAGTGTTTTGTTGTTTCTCATATGCATTCTCAACTTGTTAGTGTCAGTAGTATACAAACTTCTAAGTTTGGTGTCTTGCATGCATTGTTTATTTGATCCTAGTTTCATTTTGATTATTCCTCATTATTAAAAATCCAAAAAATTTTTAATTTGTGTTTTTTTCAAGTCAATAATACAGAGAATTGAAGATTCAGAACATATAGCAGAGGAATTACACAGAAAAAGCTGGGTGTTCAAAATGCCCAGTGAGGAAGGAAAACTAGCGTTTAAACGCCAGCCAGGGTGTCTGGCTGGGCGTTTAACGCCCAAAAGGGTAGCATTTTGGGCGTTAAACGCCAGAATGGATACCATTCTGGGCGTTTAACGACAGGATGGCACAAGAGGGAAGATTTTGTTTTTAATTCAAATTTTTTTTTCAAGTTTTCATAAATTTTTCAAAATCAAATCTTTTTCAAATCATATCTTTTCAATCATATATTTTCAAAATCAATTTCTTTCCATTTTCAAAAATACTTGCTAACAATTAATGATTTGATTCAACATTTCAAGTGTGTTGCCTTTTCTGTTGAGAAAGGTTTAATGTGTGAATCATATCTTTTAAATTTCTTGTTAGCCAAGTCATTAATTTTAAAAATCAAATCTTTTTAAATTGTTTTTCAATTATATCTTTTCAATCAAATCTTTTTAAAACCATAACTTTTCAATCATATCTTCTTAATCACATCTTTTTCAAAATAAATTTTCAAATCATATCTTTTTGATTTCTAATTTCAAAATCTTTTTCAAAAATCACTTTACTTCTTTCCCAATCATATTTTTCAAAATTTCTTTTAATTAATTCACTTTAATTTTCGAAAATTTCTTTCCCTCTTCTCACATCCTTCTATTTATGGACTAACACTCCTCCTCAATGCACAATTCGAACTCTATCTCTCTTGATAAGTTCGAATTCTTTTACCTTCTCCTTCTATTATTCTTTTCCTCTGACACCTTAAGGAATCTCTATCCTGTGACATAGAGGATTCCATACTTTCTTGTTCTTTTCTCTTTCATATGAGCAGGAACAAAGACAAAGGCATTCTTGTTGAGGCTGACCCTAAACCTGAAAGGACCTTGAAGCGAAAGCTAAGAGAAGCTAAAGCACTACTCTCTGTAGAGGACCTAACAGAAATCTTCAAGCAAGAAGAAGACATGGCAGCCGAAAACAACAGCAATGCCAACAATGCAAGGAAGGTGCTGGGTGACTTTACTGCACCTACTCCCGACTTCTATAGGAGAAGCATCTCTATCCCTGCCATTAGGAGCTTCTTGGGTTTAGCCAGATATTACTGGAGATTTATCGAAGGATTCTCTCGGATTGCGCTACCGATGACTAAATTGACAAGGAAAGAAGCGTCTTTTGTTTGGACGTCGGAGTGTGAAGAGAGTTTTCAGAATTTGAAGCAGAAGTTAACTTCAGCACCTGTTTTAATCTTACTGGAACCACATGAACCATTTGAAGTGTACTGTGATACCTCCTTGAAGGGTTTGGATTGCATTTTGATGCAACACCGGAATGTGGTGGCTTATGCATCGCGTCAGCTGAGACCACATGAGGCAAATTACGGAACTCATGACTTAGAATTAGTAGCGATTGTGTTTGCATTGAAGATTTGGAGACATCACTTGTACGAAGTAAGGTTTAGCGTCTTTTCTGATCATAAGAGTCTCAAGTATATCTTTGATCATAAGGAGCTTAATATGCGTCAGAGGAGATAGATGTAGTTGCTTAAGGACTACAATTTTGAACTGAGTTATCACCCTGGAAAGGTGAATGTAGTAGCAGACGCATTGAGTCGAAAATCCTTAACAATATCTTGGATGAAAATCAAGGAAGAGGAGCTAGTGGAAAAGTTTGTGGATCTTAAGTTGGATATTGGTGAAGTTGCCGGAAGAGCTTGCCTAAATAAGTTACAGATCTCAAGTGACTTTAAATCCGAACTCCTAAAGGCTCATCAAAACGATGATGTGTTACCTAAGGTGTTGCCATCTATCAAGCAAGGGAAGCAATGGAGAGTGTCATGGGATCAAGATGGATTGTGGAGATTCAAGGGTAGGATCATTGTGCCGGATGTTAGAAATTTGCGACAAGATATATTGAAAGAAGCGCACAAGAGCGGATTTTCTATTCACCCTGGGAGTACTAAGATGTACCACGATCTGAAGGCTATATTCTGGTGACCTGGTATGAAGAAAAATGTGGCAAAACATGTCTCAAAGTGCCTGACGTGTCAGAAGGTGAAGATAGAACATCAGAAACCGTCGGGAATGCTACAGCCACTTGAAACTCCTCAGTGGAAGGAGGAAGGAATCGCGATGGATTTTGTGACCGGGTTACCGAGGACTAGGTCGGGATTTGATGCTATTTGGGTGATCGTAGATCGCTTAACCAAATCTGCTCATTTTCTGCCTATCCGAATAAGTTGCTCAATGGATGAGCTAGCAAGGATGTATATAAAGGAGATAGTAAGGTTGCATGGTGTGCCGTCGAGCATAGTATCAGACCGTGATCCTCGATTCACTTCAAGGTTTTGGGGAGCTTTCCAAAGAGCTTTCGGTACGAACCTATGTCTCAGTACTGCATATCATCCACAGACGGATGGACAGTCGGAGAGGACTATTCAGACATTGAAAGATATGCTGAGAGCATGTGTATTGGATCAACTCGGAAGGGGGACCGCTACATGCCATTGGTGGAGTTTGCGTACAACAACAGCTTTCATGCAAGCATAGGGATGGATCCGTATGAGGCCTTGTATGGACGAAAGTGCTAGTCTCCACTTTGTTCATATGAATCCGGTGAAGCAAGTGTTTTGGGTCCAGATTTGGTAGCAGAGACTACTGAGAACATTAAGAAGATTCGTGCAAGGATGTTAACTGCTCAGAGTCGACAGAAGAGTTATGCAGACCAGAGAAGGAATCCATTAGAGTTTGAAGTGGGAGAACATGTATTTCTGCGGGTTACACTGACAACTGGGATTAGAAGAGCGATTAAGACCAAGAAATTGAATCTGAGGTATAAAGGACCATTTGAAATTTTGAGGCGATTTGGGCCAGTGGCATATCAAGTATCTTTGCCACTTTATCTGTCTAACTTGCATGACATATTCCACGTGTCACAACTTCGTAAGTACACGTCGGATGTGGCTCATGTGTTGGAGCCTGAGTTGGTTGAGTTGAGGGAAAACTTAACTTTCCAATTAACGCAAGTGAGGATCGATGACACTAGTGTGAAGAAGCTGCGAGGAAAGGAAGTCTCATTGGTTAAAGTTACTTGTGAGCGAGCAGGAGTTGAAGAGCATACTTGGGAATTGGAGTCTGAGATGTGAAAGGATTACCCCGAGCTCTTCTCAGGTAATTCAAATTTTGAGGACAAAATTTCTTATTTGGTGGGGAGAATGTAAGAACCACAACTAATCAACCGGTTAATTAAGTGATTATATTGCCCAAATTAGATTCTGAAATGTTAGAGTGAGAATTTGAGGATTTAAATATGATTTTTGGACTCATTAGGTCTTTCTGAGTCAGAAAATGTGTTTTCTGTGAAAAACCATGAAAAACCACGAACCGACAGTTGAACCGGTTCAAGTCTGCTCGGTACTATACGAGAAAAAGTGAAAACAGCCAAAAACCTTAGAAAAATATTAGAAATGGAAAACCGGGCATTAATTTTAAAGTTTTGGCCCGATGTTGAGCCAAACGGGCTAAAAATGCTAACGGGTTGGACCGGGCCCAAGTTGGGCCCAAGCCTAACATATATAAGGTTCATTTAATGAACCAATCAGCACAAACCACACTCAAACACACACACACCCAGCTGAAAGAGAAGGGGAAGAAGAGAACCCTTGAGCACTATTCATCATCTTCTTCCCAAGCTTATATCTTGAGCTATAGAGCTCCGATCGCCGTACCGTTTGCGGCTACACGTTCCTTGTGAAGAGCTCTACAAAAACCACCCAAGAAACTGGTAAGGAAAGCTCGAATCCCTCTCAGTTCTTCTCTTTAAAATTTTGAGTTCCTAGGGATTGGGATTAAGTGAGTTTTTGTGATTTTAGATGTTTAGGTTCACTCTCATCTTTGCTTAGCATTGGGTTTTGGCTTCCAAAGCTATTGGGAAAGATAAGAGCTCTTGAACCTTTGTGAGATTATGTTTATGTTGAGCCCTAGATTGATTTGTGATGATTTATGTATGTATAGCTTGATTATTGTGAGTTTTGGAGCTATTGGAACTTGTTGGTGGCTTGGATTGTATTGGAAAGCTTGTTGGGGATTATAGTTGTGCTCATTTTGGGTTAAGGGCATATTGGAAATCGGCCAAGGTATGGTTTCGATTTTCTCTATGTAGTATATAATATTCATGGACACTTAGCCTAGTGACCTATAGGCTAAGTTTGAATTATAATGGTTGATGAGTTATGAATATTGATGTATGATGATTTATTATGAATTGATGATGATATGGTAATGATGATTGATTGTGTGAATTTGAAAAGTGTATTGTGATAATATGTGTGATGTTGAGATTGATGAAATGGTAATGTGGTTGGAAAAAAATGTGAAAGAAGATTGATTAGAATGTGATATATGTGATATATTGATGTTGAGATGGAGGAGGATGAATTGTGAAGGAAAATGTGGTAAGATTGGTGTAATATGACACAAAGGGTAGATTTTGATGAGAAATGGAGTTTGAAATGGTTTGGTATGGCTTTGGTTGTGTTTACAAGAAATTGTGGAAATTGTGAAATTGGGTAAAGTTGGTTTTTGGTGAACTTTGTCTGATCATAACTTTTTCCTCGGTTTTTAAAATTGGTTGAAATTTATTTATAATTAAAGTTCATTGAAAACCCTTTAAATCGATATAAAGTTTGCAAAATTTAGAATTTTGTAGAGGAAGTTATGATCATTCAAAATTGGTGTTGAAAATCTGAAATTCTACAAAGTTGTAGAATTTTGTGATTTCTGATATGTGCGCACACCTCTGCGAAAATTTCAACCTGTGCGTACGCACACACAGAGGCAGGCAGTCTGCTTGCAATGCTAGCACAGCTTGTGCACGCACACACCAATGAGAAATTGCAACCTGTGCGTACGCACAGCCTTGTGCGCACGCGCACGTTGGGAAGGCTAGTCTGTTGAGGGCGCTGACACAGGTTGTGTGAGCGAACAGACGTTGTGAATTTTGGCACCTGTGCGTACGCACACGCCCTGTTTCTCAAATTTTCTTTTGTTTTCAACTATTCTACCTTCCTAACAAGGTTGTAAGCTTCTATAATACCATTTTAAGACTCTTGGGCCTTGTTTTGGATATTTAAAACAAGAGAAAAAATTTAAGGGTTTTAAATGATATTATTCGTAGAAATTAGAAAACGGAGGCCTATGTTTCTGTCTTACTGAGGATGGTTCGATGGTTTGTGATGAATGGTTGATGTATGAGATGAGAATTGAGGAACTGTTGAGTTCGGAATAAAAATGTGAATTGACAGTGGTTGAGTTGAGTCGAGGACTCGAATGTGTAATGAGGAATCACTGATGTGTTGCAACTGTTTTCTAAAAAACCACTGAACTACTATTTTATGTTAGGATTATGAGACGCTATCCACCTGGCAGGGACAATGGTTGGATCCCGCCTGTCGAGGTAGCGGCGGCGTGATGAGCGAATAATTTATACGCTTTTTGGCATCATTTTTATAGAGTTTTTAGTATGATTTAGTTAGTTTTTAGTATATTTTTATTAGTTTTTAAGCAAAATTCACATTTTTGGACTTTACTATGAGTTTGTGTGTTTTTCTTTGATTTCAAGTATTTTCTGGCTGAAATTGAGGGACCTGAGCAAAAATCTGATTCAGAGGCAGAAAAAGGATTGATGATGCTGTTGGATTCTAACCTCCCTACACTCGAAAAGGAATTTTTCATCCTACAGGAGTCTAAATGGCACGCTCTCAATTGCGTTAGAATGTAGACATCCAGAGCTTTCCATTAATATATAATAGTTTATACTTTGCCCGAGTTTAGATGACGCAAACTGGTGTTTAACGCCAGCTTTTTGCCCTATTCTGGCGTTAAACGCTAGAAACAAGTTGCAAAGCAGAGTTAAACGCCAGAAACAAGTTACAAACTGGCGTTTAACTCCAAGGAAGACCTCTACACGCGAAAGCTTCAATGCTCAGCCCAAGCACACACCAAGTGAGCCCGGAAGTGGATTTCTGCATCATTTACTCATTTCTGTAACCCTAGTAACTAGTTTAGTATAAATAGAACTTTTTACTATTGTACTAGGGGTCTTTTTTCCCTATTTTCAAATTTATATGCCATTTGGGGAGGCTGGCCATTTGGCCATGCCTAGACATTGTTCTTATGTATTTTCAACGATGGAGTTTCTACACACCATAGATTAAGGTGTGGAGCTCTGCTGTTCCTCGAGTATTAATGCAATTACTACTGTTTTTTATTCAATTCATGCTTATTCTTATTCTAAGATATTCATTCTCACACAAGAACATGATGAATGTGATGATTATGTGACACTCATCACCATTCTCACTTATGAACGCGTGATTGACAACCACTTCCGTTCTACATGAAGACAAGCTTAAATGTATATCTCTTGGGTTTCTAATCAACGATTCACGTTGACTCCCCTCTGATAATGGGGCATCTGAATCTGAGATTGGAACCTCCGTGGTATAAGTTAGAATCAATTGGCAGCATTCTTGAGATCCAGAAAGTCTAAACCTTGTCTGTGGTATTCTGAGTAGGATCTGGAAAGGGATGACTGTGACGAGCTTATCTATACACTTATCTGAAATTCCCACCAATGAATTACATAAGTATCTCTATCTTTATTTTACGTTTTATTTATATTTTAATTATTAAAACTCCATAACCATTTGAATCCGCCTGACTGAGATTTACAACATGACCATAGCTTGCTTCAAGCCGACAATCTCCGTGGGATCGACCTTTACTCACGTAAGGTTTATTACTTGGACGACCCAGTGCACTTGCTGGTCAGTTGTGCGAAGTTGTGAAAAAGAGTGATATTACAATTGTGCGTACCAAGTTGTTGGTGCCATTGAGATCACAATTTCGTGGACCACGGCGTAAGGGCGGTGGTTCGTCCCTGCTTGCGTTGAGATGTGAGGTCTGTGGTAAGAGTATCCCGCCGCATCCCTTCGGATCAATAGAGCGTGTAGGCACAAAATCCTGGATAGTGATCTGAGCACTATATCTCGGGGTTCCCATATGATGATTCCGAAGGGCGACATCTCCATGGAGGTGTGTCGGGTTGGCAGTTGAACCGAAAATGTGATATGACAGCCAGTAGAATAGGCATTCATCATGTGCATTTTCTATTTGTTTGTATGCTTTGCCGACTTGATATTGTTTGTCTATTTGTATAACATGTCTAATTGCTACTCGAGTTTCTTGCTTTATATGCTTCTACTTGTGATTTACTTGCATTGTATATACTTGTGATTTCTACTGGGATTGAGGAGGTTCGGAAGGTGGTGGCGATGGGATCGCATGGAGGATAGGTTGGTAAAGGCTGTGGGACAGCGGTGTTTGGTTAGAATAGAAATTCCTTAAGATAGAGTACCCCGTTTAGTTATGTTAAGGTTTTATATAGCTATGCTTATTTGTTTTAGAATGCTTTAAGTTTGAGTTCTTGTAATGGATATGGAGTCTAGGATTGCCTTTGGCGTCCCGGGGTATTATATCCTACATCACTAGGCACTGTTACCGTACTGAGAACCTCCGGTTCTCATACCATATTTCTGTTGTGTTTTTCAGATGTAGGTCGCAACCCTCCTCGGTGACTTGTCTGGTTGGTGACAGAAGTGGAGGATCTGGATACTTCTTTTTAAGTCTTTTGATTTATTTTGTATATGTCTCTCACTTTTGTATTTTGTTTTGCCAAGAGGCTTGTATTTGAGAGAACAAAACTTGTATAAGCTGTTTTTACTATCTGGTTTCATGTATGGTCTGTATATGGCTAGCCAGCTTAGACTCCGCGAGTCGTGGCTAGTTTCTTATGATATTATATACTTAACTTTTGTTATCTTTTACCTGTTTATTGTGTCTTAAGTTAGAAGCTTTGTTAGTACGTTTTGCGCTTTTAAATCCTGTTTTTGAGCTATATCCTTCATCGGGCTTCTAGATTATATCAATTCTTTCTATATATTGTATGTATGAGCTTAGAACTGTCGTAATCCTTGATTAACCTTTGCTTTACGATGCGAGGTAAAGTTTAGGCTAATTAGGGTGTTACACATGGAGGGACATCAACTTCACCATCGATTTTTCCCAAACAAAAGTGATGTCAATATGAAGAGGATGAAGATACAAACACTTTAATCAATTTAATTTTTTTATCAGAGTTACGAAGCTCAAGAAATCGAAAGCAGAAGCTTTCGGGTTCCATGAAAGTTCTTATGTTCTCTCTCTCTCTCCCATTTTCTCTAAGTTTTGGCTGAAATGAAATAAGAATGATGATGATTAAGGGTGATAATGATGATTATGTTAGTTTGGTAACACAAAGGGGGTTAGGTGTCATGCATATGGGTTGCTGAGTTAGCAATTCAAATTATAAATATTTTAAACGGATAATTATGAATGTTAAATATATTATAACACAAGCAATAATATATATTGGGATAAATAGGTATGAGTTACTAATATAAATGACATTAGTAATATAATAATAAAAGATATACAATGAAGCATTAGCAAAACTAAATTCACCGAAGAGTACCAATATTTACTCACATCAGCAGATTTTGAACTTGAAATATTAATTGCTAAAATTAAATTATAAAATATTCATTATTAATAAATTACTAAAATTATAATTTCAATTATGTAAAATATCTTATTTTAGCAAAATTATATAATAATCTTAATTCATGTAAACTCAAGGTATCATAAAAATTAATCTAAATATCTTTAACAAAATAGTTTTTAAAATAAAAGCTCCAATAAAATAAGTCATAAATTATTCATAATTAATAATTGAAAATATTCTTTTTATCACTTAATTTAAATGATATAATTTTTACCATTCATAAATTATCGAAATTCTAGTTTCAATTGTGGAAAATATCACATTTAATAAAATTATATATAATAATTCTAGTCAATTTAAATTTAAATAATCATAAAATCAATTTAATTATATCTAATAAAATAGTTTCCAAATAAATAGTTCAAATTAATAAAATAGGTCATAAATAATTTATAAAAGAAGTTTCAAAAATACAAGTTATTACATTGCCTATTCTCAAAGGGATCATTTTTTTGTATTAAAAGTTATGCTTTTGGATACTAGAATATGTTACACTTTTAAAGTGATGCGCTTGAGAATGAAAGGCTACACTTTTCATGACTCATGCTTACCAGAAATCAATAGAATAGGTTACACATGTAACACCCTTACTATCAGGATGTCATGCTTTCGGGTGCACAACTCTAATGGCGGAGGTATTACGATGACTCTCATATGGTAAATAATAAGGTATGAACCTTTATGCGTAAATATATTGGTGGTTTTACTAAAAACTTAAAACTTTTCCAACAAGAACAACAACACATATTCACATACTTAATATTAATAAAACATTATAGTATTACATACAAAAGCAATTACAAAACTTACCCCTCTAAATAAAACTCTAACTAACAAGGCGAGGGGAAAATAAATTTTAACTCAACTCAACTCGTAAACATAATCTTCTATACTCCTGTAGCTCCACACTAAACCTTCGCACTTATAGCTGAAAGGGGTGAAAAATAGGGGGTAAGAACTGGAGAGTTCTTAGTAGGGTCGGAGTGTATAGTTATATTCAATTTATTACCGTAGCCAACAACATTGAGCAATAGAATACATTTAGACTTAACAAATAAATAGCACAGAAATCAAACAATCATATATATAACACACCCACAATCACAGAAAAATACACTCACAAACAAATATGTGCAAACAAGTATGATGCATGTCTGTCGTATGGCTAATAAGCTCATTTTTCAGTTATATAGCCAAACCCGACATGTCCGGTAGCTAATCCGGGCATCGTCCTCTTGAAAAATGGTGAGCGGTACAGTACCATAATCTTCATTTGGTGAGCGGTAAACCACCTCGATTCCCACTATCTGCGGGCGATAAACCACCTCGATCCCTACAGATGTTTTTAATTAGAAAACAGCACACCCGTGGACGGTAAATAACCATGATCCCCATGTCCATCCCGACACTGGATAAGTGATACATCATCACAATCCTTACCAAGTCATAGCTCAAATTCAAAACTACAATCTTTTAAAATCTTGACCTTGAGCGAGTAGGACTAAGCCACAACCCTTGCATACTGTCCAGGTTTTTTTCCAAATATCAAAATCTCTCTTTAAAAATAATTCAAATCCATCTCTCTTTCATTAAACTCCTTTTCACCAAAATAAAAGTCTAAAATCAACTTCAACAATCCATTCTTTAATTCTGTTTAAAATAAAAAATCCAAAATACACAACTTTCAAGCAGACAACAATAATTCAACATAAACTTAATCAAACTCAAACAATAATCAATCAAACCAACATTCACTTATCAGATTCACATTTAATTATAATAAAAATTACTAAAACCCTACGTCTATACGAAATCACAATAATCGAACCTCCAGAAAAAGCTCCTAAACGAGAAATTGAAGAAGAAAACGTTAAAGTCGACTACTCCACCTATGGAGCTCCCAATTGGCCGAACCTTGCATGAAGAGACAGCGGTGCCACTGTTAATTTCTCCCAAACAAAAAGTGACGTCAATATGAAGAGGAGGAAGATACGAATACTTTAATCGGATTAGATTTTTTATTGGAGTTACGGAACTCAAAAAATCAAACGTCAAAGGTCAAGGTTCCATGGTTTCCTTTCTCTTCTCTCTCACGACCTTTCTTTCTTTTTTCTTTCCTAATGAATCCGCTGATGATGATGATGACTAATGAGAATTTAGCATGCTTAAAGTTTAAACGACATATGGGGGTACGTGTCACTCATTTAAGTTGCTTAATCAGTGATTCAAGTTATAAATATCCTAAACGGATAATTATGAAAATTGGATATATTAAAACACAAGTAATAATATATATGATCTTCTAATACAATTGACATTAGTAACTTAAGGATGAAAGATATACGATGAAGCATTAGCAAAGCTAAGTTCACCGAAGAGTACCGATATTTACTTATATCGACAAAAATCGAGCTCGATAATAATATCATTAACTAAAGTCTATTTTTAAATTAAAAATATCAATTACTCAAATTAAAATATACATATAATTTTCATTACTTATAAATTACTATATTTATAGTTTTAATTATGTAAAATATTTTATCATATATATATATATAAGAATATGAATTTGATTGAATTTAAATCTTCTTTTCTAAAACCTAATATTTAGTAATATGATTATACGTATAATCTTGCATTTTTAATTAAATTAGTCAAATATTATAAAATAAAAAAATACATAAGGATACTATACTTACAATATTTTTTAAATAATAAAAATTATCCTTAAACAAAGTATATTCATAATGAACCAAAAATATTGGGATGATCATAATTTTGAATATTTATACATCTCACACTAAAATAAACATATCCATAACAAAATATGCATAAGATCACTTAGAGTTTACTACTAATAAACTACAAAAAATCAAAATACTTTATCCAACATAATATGTATCTTCTAATCAAAGTCTTTGACAATAAACTATCATGATAAGCATCTTAATCTTCATTAATATCTCCAAAACTATCCTGCATAATTATATAAAAAATAATTGGAAAAATAACTATAATGATATGTAATAAACAAGCATGATTAAAATTAATCCATATATAACATAATATTTAGAGATTTAATTAGATGTTGCTTGCCTCAATCCGTTTATCCTTGTGAATACAATATCCATTCACTGTAATATTACTTAAACGATTTGGTACACTTGTCAATATCCAAGTACACTAATTTTTCGCTTATCAATAGTGTCTTAAGCTATTGAACAATGAAATACAACCTATAACCCCAGTCAACTGTCAGCTAACTTATAACGATACGACTATACTACATATATACTAAAATTAGCCACAAAAAACTAGTATAAAATACATATTGAAATAGAAATACACATTGAAAATAAATTAAACCATACATATATTTATATACAAATATATTAGTGGCTGATTTTGGTATACAAATAGCATTTTTGATAACAATATAAATATATAATTCGCCCTCTTATTTGTTTTTCAAAAATCTTATAATATTTTAAAAATTTGCATAAAAAAATTGGCATTCCAAAAATAAAAATTCATGAATAATTGTCATTTTTTAGAATATTATTGTAATTCAAATAATGGCTAATTTTTTTCCATATGAAAATAATTATGGTGTAACGCAATGAAATGGACGTGAATCAAATATTTACGCTGCTATGGTGTAAGTCAAAACACAACTTACATTTTGCTTTTTTCACCTTGTTTTTATTTTTATTTTTATTTTTTTGTTTATGAAACAACTCAAATGCAGTTTGCATTTTATGAATGTCAGGTTTTTCAAATTTTTTTATTTTTGTTTTAAGCCCAAAACGCAAGTTGCGTTTATGAAAATTGGCATTTTTGATTTTTTTTTCAAATTTCAAAAACGTAGGTTGTGTCTTAAATGGGTAGAATTTTTTTTTCAAGCTGCAAAACGTAGCCTGCATTTTGTACAAAAAATAATTAATCGAAAGCCTTGCCTATAAATACGAAACTCAATTCAACCTAAGTTGTACCTCATTTCTACTTTCATTCCTCTTTTTTTTGCATATATTTCATAGTTGTGAGTTTTTTGGCAATTAGTTGTGTCAAAAAAGTCGGGTTAGGAAGTTGAGGTTATAGAAGATATTGCAAATTTGTAAGTGTATTATAACGGTGAGATTATCCCAAACACACACGAAGGAGTGACTTTTATTTGTGAATGTTCGTTTTCATTTGTTATTCCATGCATCATGAGTTTTTTAGAGTTGCAAAATGGTCTTTGTGAGAACATACAAAGTCACATTTCGAAAAGGATGAGCAACATTTTGTACAGGAATCCTGTACAAGTATTTGGTAGACTGATATAATTTCAAATAATGTTCCTCACTAACGACACATGTATGCACTAGATATTTCATATTTATCAACAAACCTGATTTCACGTGCCGATGATAGAGCTATACGTTAAGTTTGAATAACATACGAAACTGGACGCGGTTGGCGATGAGGTTAATGTTGATGAGCTCAGAGATATAGATTGGGAATAAGATAACAACGACTATGAAGAGAATTTCGAAGCCAACTATGAAGTCGACAACAAAAATGATAGCAGAGACCTTGCAGGCAATCTGGCGCTACAAAATGAAACGCATGTGATTGTAAACTAGCACCCCTTTGGTGTTCCATCTTTTATGCAGACTCTGGATCTCGAAGCCATGCATGCCCCTAAATTTTCTGAGCATGTGAATATAGGTATGTTATGGTTATTAATTAAAGTTATCGCTACCATTTATTTTATTTGTCTTGTTCGACTAACGGTGATTCACATGTCGTAGGTGAAGGTAATGTTGTGGCAGAAGATGTTGAGATTAGTGTCATAATAGAATTTGGTTTTAGAGAGTCGGTGATATCTACAATCAAAAGCTACACTATCTCTAGAGGAGTTGATTACATTGTGTATGAGTTTGAGTCGCAGTCATTCTATGCAAAATGCAAGGGTTATGGTGCAGGGTGTGATTCGCTTATCCAAGCTAGTTTGATTCGAAAGAAAGGTTGTTGGGAGATCAGGATATACAATGACAAACACACGTGCACCATGGGGACGATTTCACAAAATCATGCCAAGTTGGACTCAGACACAATTGCAGATGCTATTAGGCCATTGGTTAAAGCAAACCCGTTGATAAAGGTGAAGTCTATTATTGCAGAAGTTCAATCCAGGTTCAACTACACTGTAAGTTACTGGAAGGCTTGGTTGGCAAAGTAGAAATCTGTCGCAAAAGTTTTCAGTGAATGGAAAGTTTCTTATCAAATTCTGCCAGTATGGTTGAAAGCAATGACTGCGAAGATGTCAAGGTCTCGTGTTTAAATAAAAATGCTCCCCATTTACTGTGAGAGTGAGGAGATTCAAGGTGTAAATGTAAGACCTCAAATTTTGAAAATTAAATAATAAATTATTTATGATTTATTTTATTTATTTGAGAGCATATTTTCAGAAATTTTTGTATTAATTGAGTACTTTCTTATTATTGATTTAAAGTTTTAGTGATTTAAAAACAATGAGGATTTTATATGCGCTAATTTGAATAATTAGATTTTAAACTTTATTATATAATTTTGAAGAAAATGAATTTGATTATTTCTAATTATTGAATTAGAGTCTTTATTTGAAAAATAAATTGTAAGTTGATAATTAAATAGTATTTTCATAGGTATTATTATTTGATTAAATTTGATTTCAAATTATTACTTTATTACCTTAATTTTATTAAAAATACCTATATTAGCCCTAACTCTTTTTTCCAATTCTAAACCCTAATTCCTAATTTACTAATGGTAACCCTAATTTCTAAAACACACACATGTATACCCCCCACCACCTGTCATCCTTCCTCACCGCCACTCACTGACCCACCGCCAACCCTTCACCCAACGCACTCACACTCAATAATAATCACACACACAGCAAAGAGGAATAGAGTTGAGAAACGAGAGATTCAGAGAGTGAGGAGAGAGCACGAGAAGAGATCCGAGAGAGGGAGGGTGCCGCGCCATCACCCCGCCACCGTCGCGCATCACCACCATGCTACTAAGGCCACCGCATCACCACGCCTTGTCGTCGAGCCTATCCCGCTGCTGCCACCAACAGTAGAGGAGAGAGAGAGATCGGACAGAGAGAGAGAGAGACACTAAGAGGGAGAAGGTTTCGTGCCGCTGCTACTGTTCGTGTAGTCACCGCTGAGAGAAGGCAGCACCACCATCACATCACCATCGTTGTACTGGGCATCGTCGCCATCACCGTCAAGCCGCGTCAGAGAGGAAGCGCCGCCACCATGCCTCCATTGCCACTAAAGATGCTAGTTGTCGCTGTTGCTTGCGAGAGGGAAGCGCGTGAAGCGGTGCTGTGAAGATGGTTGTTTCTGCCACCAATGGAGCTTTGCTGCCGCTGAGGCCATGGCCGCTGTAGCTTTGGCCACCGAGATCGATTCTGTGGCCACTGGCACTTCTGCCAAAGCTTCTGTCGTTTGGTTCAGTCAATATTTCTTAGTTACAGTAAGTATCTCTATCTTAAAACTTGCCCCTTTCATATCCCGTTATGCGTTTTGAGATTTTTGCGATATTAATGTTTTTAGGATTAGGTTTTCCATGCCACATGTTGCGAGTAAGGCCTGTTTTTGCTACTGCGGAAGTGAGCGAAGCTGCGTTTGAAGCTGCCATAGTTTTGGATAGAGAGAAAGGTTCCGTTGACGCATTTGGGTTATGATTTTCGACTAACTATGGTAGGGGTTTTTATTTTAAAATTAATCGTTTTAATTTATGAATGCCGTTGAAGTTTAGTGAATAAGTACAAATAATTTATAAATATCTCGTGTGACTAGTTTTGTTGTTGTGAGTGGTTAATTGGTGAAATTGAATTGCGACTGGTTGAGTTGAGGCTGACTCATATTGGTTTTCTGATTTTGATGAAATTGTTTAAAATTCTGATTTATGTGATTATGCTGAATTGGTTGGTTGTGGCTGTATTCTGATTATTGAGAATAAGTATTTGCTATTGATTTTAGTTATTTGATGTATCAGAGTGTCCGTGGAACTAACTTGCAACTGGTTGGATTTGGTTTTAATGGTTGTTAATGTTAATTCATGAATAATTAGAATTAAGTATGAAAACTGTTAAAAGATTGAAGTTTAATTATTGAATTATTTTCTTAGAATCTGACTTTTGAAATAAAATAGTAACTTTGCTAAAAAGCAAATGACTTTAAAATAACTAGAACTAGGGAAGGCTGATTTCTGGGTTACTAGTTGAATTTTGGAAAGGATTCTATGATATACGGAAAGTAATTATGAATTATTGGAGTTAAATTGATGGATTACATGGAAATTGTGGAGTATGATTGGTTTGTTAAATTGTGAATGATTGATTGATTGAGAAACATCTGTTTGATCATTATTGAGAAAGAGGGAACTCGTAAGGGGTGGCTAAGCCCGAGTTTTAGGTGAAGTGTTGTCGAAATTTTTATAAAATTTGGGACTTTATTTAAAATGATATTTTAAAAGTTGTGGTTTTGGAAAGTTTAATTATTTGAGACTTATTTAGTTGGAAAAAGATTTATTTTATTTTGAATTTGATTTGTTAAGAAAATTATAATGATTTAAATTCTATCTTTTGAAAAGGGAGTTTGTTTTAAGTAATGATTTTAGTTCGGTTTATTAAAAAAAGGAATCTCTGCCACCAGAGAGCAGAGAACAAAGATTAAAAGAATATATTAACAAAAAGGATCTTTGCCACAGGAGAGCAGAGGCCAAGGACAAAGAAAAAGTTTGAAGAGATTGTCTGCCACAGGAGAGCAGATGCGACTTTGTTTGGGCCTTAGTGCTAAATGTATAGTGGGGACGCCCACACACTGAGAACTATTTTCCAGATGTAAGCACATTGAAAGTCACACTGTATGCGGCCTAGCCGTAAGACTTATAAGCACACAGTATGCATTTGGAAAGCCATATCTGGGACTCGTACCCGGGTAATGTCAGGAGCGGGTAGGCAACCGACACATGAGCTCGTGGCCTATGTTAGGGATAGACATGCATCATGTTATTTGCACATTTGCATTTGATTGTGTTTGCTTATCTTGTTTCTCTATGATTGTGTTGTTTGTCTTATTGCAATTTGTTTGTGTGTTGATCTTCTTCTTGTGCTATTAGTTGGTGTATTGAGGTGACTGAGAATCGACTCCCATGTCGCCACGTTCTTGCATGTTGCACTAACTAGCGTATTGATTGGCAAGTATATGTACAGACGTGTACATGATGTCTGAAATTTGTAACGTCTACAGAGACGAGTTTGTTCTAATGGGTGACCCATCTACGTGGGCTAGATATGAAGGAGCGAAGGTGATCGCCAATTGGACATTGCGGCGTGCAACAAAAGAAAGATCGAAGTCAACCTGCTACTTGAATGATATGTGTGGTCCTCGCTGATGTACTATATGTGGATGGGAGGGACATAGCCATAGCCAATGTCCTCAGCGCGTAAGTTCAAGCTCTGCCGGAGGTCAATAGTGGTTAAGCATCTTACATGTTTACACATTTTAAGCTAGTGTGTAACTTTTTATGTAATTTTGTGACCTATGTAACTTTTTACGTAATTTTTGTATAACTTCATGAATTTTGTAACTTTTTATGTAACTTTTCATGTAACTTCATTACCTATTTTAAACTAGCTTGTAAGCTTTTTATGTATTTGTACAATTTATTTATGTATACGTTAACCAAAAGCATAAACCCTACTTACAATTATAAATATGAGAACAAATAGAAATATCTAAATATACAATACGAGATACAACACAGAATATGAGATACAACACTGAATACAAAGCTAAACACAAACAGTATAAGATAAATTATAACAGGCTACTTCCTCGACACCTTCTTCGAATATTGTGATGAAGTGTATTTATCCGAAGGCAGTCTGTGTCCGTAAATTATACAGATGATCCTGAGACATACCAGCATCCAGACCACCACCACCGTCAGAAGCATTGACATCTGGCATGCTGGCACCGCCAGTGTCATACAAACTGAAACCACTCATGCCCGGAGCACTCGCTCCACCATAATCATACTCGTGCTAATACTCATGTTCCACAATTCCCTCTTTCTGCTGCCAGGAACAATACCATCGTGCAGTTGGAACACCAACATTGATGAGCTCATTGCGAGGACTTGGTGCCAGGAACGGCATACGCTCCCACGCCCATCCATTTCTTTACAGTTGTATCATGATGCACGACACAATGATCTGTACAGATGTGCCAAACTGGTTGTCCCCAACTGTATAGCAAAATTCGTTGAAAATTTCGTAGTAGAGGCAAAAACTTCGAATACAAAGAAGTAGTAGATTCATCTAGAAACACAACAATTCCGAGCATGTAGAAAATGTAATTCGAACGTACCGCTCGATGGACTCCTGTGTGTCACACGGTTTGGTGTCTCTGCACCGCCGGACCCATGAAAAATTTACCTTACTCATGACGTGATCATCGGGACCGAGCTGTCGACCAAAACAAGCGAAGGAATTCCCCACCAAAAACTGGTGACTGCTGTCCGTTCTACCTATGACGGACTCCCCATTAACCGGGAGGCTAAGTATGTGTCACGTCTTCTAGTGTCACGGTCACTTTGCCGACTGGAAGGTGAAACATGTGGGTTTCAGACCTCCATCATTCCACCAAGGCATTTAGGAGTGCAGAATAGCCTCTCATTTTGCATACTCACAAAACGTGGTGAAACCCAATAAATGCTAGTGTCGCTGCAGCTGGCCTCTGGCAGATCAAGTTTTTTGGACAACAAATTCTTGATTGCCTTCAAAAGGAAAAATAATAATTATTAATATTACTTGATAACTATAATTAGCGTTAACAATAACATTAATAAAAATATTAATAATTAGCCAAACACAGTTTGCATTTTGCAGCTGTTTTTTTCCATGCAAAACGTAACCTGCGTTTTGCACGTCTCTGCATGTACAGATCATATGTAAATAATACGCCATGCACCAATATTATTGGAGAACACACTTCTTTTCTCTATTTGTAAATTAATTTCTATTAACTAATATATGTAAAATGCTATTTGTATACTAATTTTTAGCCATCCTCACTAAAATACAGTAGAAAATACAGTTACGTATAAGGAAGCTAATACAACGCGCAGGTGCTGGGAGTTTCTTCATCACGCTAAAATCTCTCGCGATTTCTTCTCTTCTCGCATAGAGGGTTCCATTGCATGCACCTCACTTCTCTTCTCTTTGATCCCGCCAACCTCACTCCTTACTTTTCTTCGATCCTGCCAACCTCACTCCTCGCTTTCTTCTCTTCTCCACGCTTTTCTCTGCTTTGCTTCGCGCCGTTTTTTATTCTTGTTATCTCAGGATTTTGATTATAACTTTTAATTCAATGGAATCCACAAACTCGAATGATAATATTTGTATTTAATTTACTTCATATGTTAATTTTTTATTCTTGATTTGATTTTAATTTTTTGATTATCCATATTTTATTCCTAATTTGATTTTAATTTTGTTGATTATCTAGTTATGCAAATACTTCTGATTTGGCTTATGATTTTGATATGTGGCTTCATTATGTACATTTATAAGTGTTAAAACTATTCGAGTGGAATATTACGAGTAACTCAGAACATAAAAATGGATTTGCATGTAGTGTGATGAGTTAGGTGAATTCTCCTTTGAGTGCAGAAGCAGCTGGTTGAATGGCTCTTGCAACCCTTCAGATTTCATGTTAAATTGATGCTAATCTTTCTCTTTCACTCGTTGCCTTTGATGATCCTTGTGTTATTGAATCAGAAATTCCAAGGAAAAAATCTAGCTTGCTTTCTTGGTCCCTTGGAGGCCCAAATACCTATAAGAAACATTCATGTACGTTGCGTAATGAGAAAAATATTTAGCTCTTGGATTGGAGTTAAATTGGTAGTTTACATGTTTAAAATTTCTGTATTTGCTTATTATTTTTAAATTTTTAAAATTTTAAATTATAAATAAAAAAAATCAATAATGTTAAAATTAGGTAAAAATCTTAATTTATTTTAAATTTAATTTATCAAAACTTACTTTAATTATCTTTAATAAAATAATTTTTGAAATCCAAATCTCTAATAAATAAATAAATTAAAATTAGTTCATAATAAGAATTTTTTAACAATAATTTTTTAGTATTCTACTAATTTAATATTTACAGAAAACTGTTTTTATATGTATCTTTTAATTTGTATAATTATTTAAATATTAAAAAATTGTTGCTTAACAAAAAAGTTATTGTAATAGTTACAAAACCGTTCATTCAAATAGTCCAAGAAAACGGTTTTATTTTATTGCTATAACTTAATGAAAAATTAAACTTTACCAGCAACTTTATAAAAACCGTTGTCTAAAATCATATAAGAGAACGGTTTTAAAGTGTAGCAACTTTGGCAACAATTTTTAAGCGTATCTTTTGTATAATTATTTAAACAACATTAAAAAACCATTGCTTAAAAACAAATTCTAGTAACGGTTGTAAAACCGTTCTTTAAAATAGTCAAAGAGAATGGTTTTATTTTGTTGCTATAAAATAATGAAAACTGATCTTCAACAATAACACTGTAAATAACCGTTGCCTAAAACTATCTAAGAGAACGGTTTTAAGGCGTTTCAGATTTTGGCATTGCTAAAGCCCATATTTGTTGTAGTGCAAACTCAGTAGTCAAGCACTGAACCTGAGTATAATCAAACTCAATAAACATCTATAATCAAACTCAGTAGTCAAATATAGCACCGAACCTTACTATAATCAAACCCAATAAACATGTATAATCAAACTCAGTAGTCAAACACTGAACTTGAGTATAATCAAACTCAGTAAACATATAATAAAATTCAGTACTCAAATATAGCACAAAACCTGAGTATAATCAAACTCAATAAATATGATAATCAAACTCAACAGTAAAAAAATTGCTAACATGATAGTCAAATTCAGTAGTAAAAATTTTGTAGAAAATTTATACAATCAATTCTTTCCCTCTCGATGTGTCCTAAATTTTCCTCGGAACTTTTTTTTCTTTTATCTCCAATTATTCTTTCTAAGTGATGCCAAGGCATCTTAGGCTAGTTTCACAAGCCGTTTTCTTTTGTTTTCATTAGGTTTTATGCACTTTGTTGAGTTATATGTAAGTAATTGGATGAGAATTTCATGCATCCCTTGATTCAATTAAACTTGGTCGTTTATGTGCTTTTCATGAGATTTTATGCAAATTTTGCTTGATAATTGAATGATGCAAATATCTTGTGTTATAGCAAACTTTGATGCAAGTGTTTGATTAATGATAGGTGGCAAGAAAGCTGAGGAAGGGAAAGCAAACAAGCAACAAAAGGGCAATGGAAAGGAGCAAAAGTAAGCAACATTAGTGGCCAAAGCTGGCTCACCAACGTTGCCTCAAATGTTGGTGAAGAGAAAGAGAGGCCAACGTTCGAGCCATAGTTGGCCTCTAACGTTGCCTCAAATGTCATGCTCAAAGAGGTGCAAAGTTGGAGCCAAAGTTGGCCTCCAACTTTGCCTCAAACGTTGGCCAAGAAGGGTGCATAGTTGGAGCCATAGTTGGACTCCAACTATACCTCAAACTATAGACAAGAAGGGAACGTTTGAGCCCAAAGTTAGACCTCAAACACTACCTCAAACGTTGGCCATGAGGAAGGTGCATAGTGGGAGCCAAAGTTGGACTCCAACTATGCCTCAAACTTCAATTCAAGAGACCATAGTTGGAGCCAAAGTTGGACTCCAACTATGGCTCAAACTACTCCCATGGTGCAACGTTGGAGCCAAAGTTGGTGCTCCAACGTTGCTGGCAACGTTGAGGTGAAGAGGTGCCAACGTTAGAGAGAACATTGGTGGTCCAATGTTACCTCCAACGTGCTCGACAATTTTCAAGTTTTGGAGTTGGCAAATCGTGCACTGACGCGTACGCGTGAGCCACGCGTACGCGTGGATGAGCAAACATTGATGCTCAAATGTTGGGTTCAACGTTGAGTCCAACGTTGGGTCAAACTAAAGGGCCAACGTCCCAGCCTTATTTGGCAAAGTTTGACCCAACGTTTGTGCTCAAACGTTGAACTCCAACATCAATTCCAACTCCAATACAAAATCGTACCCATGCAGAGTATGAACGTTAACTTTCAAATGTCCTCATCAACGTCACTAAAGGCCACTCCCAAATAGCTTCAACGGAGGCCAAAGCTCACATCCAAAGACTTCAAGACTCAATGAAAAAAGTGTATAGATAGATAGAAGCGAAGTTTGTTTAGGAACTTTTTACTGCACTTTTGCTTTTACACTTTTGGGAAGACTGAAAGGGGAAACCCTGAGCCACGTTTCTCTGTACTTTTCTTTCTAGTTTATGTACTTTCTTACCTTTTTTCATTTTCTGTTTGAATTGAGCTATGAACAACTAAACCCCTTTTCATTGGGTTAGGGAGCTCTATTGTAATAAAATTGATCAATTATAGTTTTCATTCATTTTCTTATTTCCTTTCTCTTTGATTTACTTGAAAGCTTTCTATCTTCATTCAATTGAGTAGTTGTCTTGGGAAAGAAGCTATTCATACTTGGATTTCCTTTGAGCTTTGGAAATGGGATAAAGAAATCATGCTAGAAATGCTTTCTCATGTAGGACCAGATTGGGGGTTGGATGGATATAGTGACATGTAATCCTACCAATACTTTGATTTGGAAATACATGTGGTATAATCAGTGACCATACTTCATCTCTTTCCATGAGCAATTAGATCAAGGAATTGGGTAATTGTTTAAGCTAAGAGAGATTGGATTGCCAAGGAATTGGAATTCAAACACCTAAGATTGCCTAGAGATCAATGAGTTGCATGGATTGAACTAGAGAGGAGAATGAACTTGATCCGGAGAATACAATATCTCCTAAGCCCAATGAACTCCCCATCTCTGATCTTCCCATTCTCTTTACTTTCTGTTATTTACTTTTATGCTTAATCACCGCATTCCCATTTATTTTTTTGCACTTTAATTTCTGCTCTTTACATTCTGTAATTTAAGTCAGTTATTTACCTTCCTTGCAATTTACTTTTTTTCACCATTTAATTTTCTGTAATTCCACATTCAAATCTTTTTAGTTCAACTAAAACACCCCTCCCATTAAAATTGCTCAACCAATCAATCCCTGTGGGATTCGACCTCACTCTATTGTGAGTTTTTACTTGACGACAATTCAGTATACTTGCCAAGTGGAAATTTGTTGAGAGACAAGTTTTCGTGCATCACTAAGGTTTCCGTCCCAACACCTATTATAGACTAACTTGGTAGGCTCCTAGTTTTCTTTGTTTTGGTGCTTTTGCCTCCTTCAGGGTATCCAAAGCATTCTTTTCTTTTTTTTCTTGCTTTCCTTTTTATTGGCAATCTTTGGGAATTGATAACCCTTTGCTAGCTCCAAAATATTAGTTCGGCAATTATTTTGTGAGCATAAGAGCATTTGCATGATGATATTCTTCCTTAATTTATGGCAATCATCCTGTTATTTAAATCAAACCATACACACCAAACAAATTCAACAATCAATTTCAGCAAGCAAAATCCAATGAAATTTACCAAACAATGCATATGTTTTAGAAAGAAACTTACATTAGTCTATTATGGCATGGCTTTGGATGGTTTCCACAATTCCATCCATTTCATTATAAACAAACTACAATGATGCAAATTTGGTTGTTTGAGTACGTCTAGATATTCAACTGTTGGAGTTGAGGAGGTTTGAACACACATGCAAGATCCGCAATTGCTAACATGTTGTCAAGATAACTTACCTATTAAAAATGTCATGAAATTATCAAAGTTTTATGATAATCAAATATCAAGACCTTAATAAAAGTTGCTATAACAAAATAAACTTATAATATATTGATCTATTTCATCCTATTTAGCAGTCTCAAACGTCTACAACGGGTCAAGGACGTAAAATTTGTTATTACAGACATCTAATGCATATAACCACTAATGACAGTTATGGCAAAAAGGTAATAAAACAAGTTTTCTTCCTCGCATCCTAATTTTATCAAAATTAGGGATCCTAGATATGTCAGCTGATGTAGAGCTCTTCCCACCTTACCCATCTTTATAAAAACTCAACAACTGTAATTAAAATCAAATTGGTCATAAATTAGAATAGAACAAAATCTGTCAAATAAAAAAATGAAGAGATATATAATAAAATTTCTTACCACTGGATCTGAATTCATGCAATATATAACTTTCTTGAATCTTGTTTGTCGTAACTCATTAAGCATGCATGAATAATAGTTGACCACCTTGATACAAGCAAAGCAAAAATTAATAATCAAATAATTCAAGAATAAAATAAATACTTTACACTAAGAAAAATATTTTGTGTTACTAACCCAATTATCTATTTCATTTCGTGGCTTTATTGTCTACACATAAGTCCTTTTAAGGAAGACATTTCGTTGACCACTGATAAACCACTATTTTATGATTTATCTTGTGCTCAATTGAGTGGATTTTATCAACTATTTACCCACTTATTCATAATATTTGCATAGTTTTATATTTCCTTCCTGATTTTGTACTATGATTGAAAACGTGCTTCTTTTATCTTATATTTGCTTATTATTAATCCTCTCTTATTACCATTAGATGCCTTGATATGTGTGTTAAGTGATCTCAGATATTACAGGGCAGGAATGGCTCAGAGGATGAAAAGGAAGCATGCAAAAATGGAAGGAATACAAGAAGTTGGAGAAATTGCTAAGCTGTCCAGCCTTACCTCTTTGCACTCAAATGGCAATAACTTTAGCTACAGAGGTCCAAACGACGCGGTTCCAGTTGCGTTGGAAAAATAACGTCCGGGGCTTCGATTTGATATATAATTTTCCATAGCTGTCCCGACGCCAGGCAACGCGAACGCGTGGGTCACGCGGACACGTGACCTGGCAGGAACACAACCTGCGCGGCCGCGTGAGCCATGCGGCCGCGTCACTTTTCCGCGACCTGTACATACCAGAATACACTAGGGGGCTATTTCTGGGCTATTTTTAACCCAGTTTGTGGCCCAGAAAACACAGATTAGAGGCTATAAAGTGGGGGAATCCATTCATTCATGAAGAGGCTCTCACATTCACAATTTTAGGAGATGTAGTTTTTAGAGAGAGAGAGGCTCTCTCCTCTCTCTTAGGATTAGGATTTAGGATTTCTCTTAGTTTTAGGAGTGACTCTCAATCCCAGGTTCAACGTTCTTTTACTTTATATTCCTCTTTTTACTTTCAGATGCTTCAATGCTTGTGTTAGATATGTTGCCTATTTGGCTTATGCTACATTCATGTTATGATTTTCTTAACTAATATTATTTGAGGTAATTCAGATTTAAGATTGCTTTGCTCTGTTTAAGATTGCTTTCAATTTAATTTAGATATTTTTCTCCCTTTTGGCCTTGGTTAAATAATTGGTGACTCTTGAGTTATCAAACTCATTGTTGATTGAGAATTGGAATTCTTCAAGAATTAATTCATCCACTTAACTTACCTTCATAGTTAAAGGTTAATAAAGTGAGAGAAAAATCCAATTCTCATTACAATTGATAAGGATAACTGGGATAGGACCTCCAGTCTTCATACCTTGCCAAGAGTTTATTTTACAGTTATTTATTAATTTTTATTGCTTGAAAATATACCTATGCACGTTGCCCAAACTCCAAATTTCTCAAAACCCCATATTTACAATCTCCATAACCAATAATAAGAACATACCTCCCTGCAATTCCTTGAGAAGACGACCCGAGGTTTGAATACTCGGTTATCAATTTCAAAGGGGTTTGTTACTTGTGACAACCAAAACGTTTGTACGAAGGGATTTTTGTCGGTTTAGAGACTATATTTACAACGCGACTTTTTTTATGATATTCTTTACTGGCAAAAATCCTAACGTCAAAATGGCGCCGTTGCCGGGGAATTGCAAACGTGTGCCTTATTATTGGTTATTGTAAATATTTGCTTTTTGATTTGTTTTTATTTTTTATTTTTATTTGCTTTTTCATAAATTAAGAGGTTATTGATTTTTATTTTAAAATTTTTATCTTATCTTATCTTATTTCAAAAATTAAATTTAAAAATTTTCAATTTTCAAAATTCAAAAAAAAAATTCAAATTTCAAAAATTAAAAATTCAAATTTCAAAATTTAATTTTCAAATTCAAAATTTAAATAACCTTTTAATTTCAATTTGTTTTTATTTTTGTTTTTAATTTTTTTTATTTGCTATCATGAACTCTCACCCCTTTGGCTATGAGTCTGGTTACAATAATGTTGCAGGAAGAAGAAATTACAATGAGGACAGGCATCAAGGTTGGAACAATCAAAGATGGGAGGAGCCACAAGGACTTGATCAATCCTCATGGCAACAACCACCTCCAATGGACTATCAACAACCACCACCATATGCCTATGAACCATTTTCTCAACATAACTTTGGACCACCAAACTCACAAGCCCTTTTCCACCATTCACCTCCATATGACCCTAACCCTCAACCACCATACCAACCACCTTATGAGCCATATGAACCATATATAGAACCACCCCTATTCCAACCCAATTACTCCCAAGAACCACCACTTCAATATTCATCATCTCCATATCCATCAATCCAAGAGCACTATGATCCTACTTATGAAAGTCGAGTACATCAAGAGACAAAGGATCGTTTCAAGGAAACAGTGGATCGATTTCAGGCAACCATTCAACAACTGGAGCAAGTAGTAATTCAATGGGTTTCTAGGCGCTCAAATATACAAGGATCAGCCATAGCTCCATGTGGATAGTCTACTGAAGAGCGTAGCATGACGGAGATACCAGAAACCCCAGTGGACAAGACAGAGAATGAATTCGTACTAGAACAAGTAGAAGACGTTGTCATTGTTCAAGAAGAAGAAGAAGTGGTTGAAGACTTAGGAGATGCAGAACCTCCATGGGAAAGTCAAGACATAGAGCCTCTTTCCAAGACGGTTGAAATTGATGCTGAGGAGGGTGTACAATCTCCAAAGCATATCATAGTTGAAGACTTGGAAGAGGTTGATCAAGAGATGGAGATTCAAGAAGAAGAAGCACAACCTACCATGCCCTTGGAAAGAAATGAAGAGGAGATTGAATTGAAAGAGAGCTACTAAGAGGAAGAGGTTGAAATTGAAGAAGCTTGCAAAGAGGTGGTAGTTATCAGAGAAGAGCTAATTATCAGAGAGGAGCACAAGGGAGTGGAGCTTGCAATTTCATTAAAAATACCTCCCCCTAAGTTGCCATCATCCTTCACAATATTCAAGTGGGTAAAATTCATATTCCTTAGCTTTCTAATCCCACTTGAATATGGGCTACTGGAGACGGATGGTCAACTTAGAGCTCTTTGTGGCATCAAGAGTAAGAGGAAGATGGTCAGTGGTAAGAATTATCCTGCAAGGTTCATCATGGTTGGAAGCTTTAAGTTTAAATGCAAAGGTTGGTATAAAGCTCAACTGAATGGGTCTAGGAAGCTGTTTGGTTGCTGCAGTGAGAATTTAGATCACCTTTCACCCGGCTGGAAAAATGCAGATCGAGACAAAAACGGGTGTAAAAGTAAAGTTTGGGATCCTGGAATCTGTTCTGGCATTTGTCACCTCGGGAGCCTAAGAATCTATTTGAAGCTTCTTAAGGGCTTTACATGCTTAGTTTGGGATCCCGGAGGACACTGGAATCACAAACATTGGTGGAGATTCCTGGATGAGTTCAAGTACAAGCCACCATAATAGGAAGCTCACCAAATGTCCAACTTAAGGACTTTAACTAAAAGTGCTAGGTGGGAGACAACCCACCATGGTACGATCGTTCATTTTTCATTTTTATTTAGTTTTATTTGTTTTCTAGTTTTATTTTATTTTATTATATTGAACCTGGAGTTTTACGTCACATTCATATTAACACTGCATTCTTCATTCTTCAAAAAAAAGGGATTTACGCACGCGACGCGGCAGCGTCGCTGACGCGTCCGCGTCGTATGTGCGTTAGGAGGAAAAGAAATTGAACAGAGAGTTACGCAGGAGCAGGGCTGGAGGCGTGCCAAGGGCACAAATCGTCCCACGCGACCGCATCGCTGATGCGGCCGCGTCATTTACAAAATAGCTTCCCCACGCGTCCGCGTCACCCACGCGACCGCGTGGCCCTGGATTTCGATGTAACAAGGTGTATGGCCGAAAGTTGAGCTGGAATTGGGCTGGACTCGTGCTGGAAGCCCAAGCCCTACCACGCGACCGCGTGTCCCACGCGGCCGCGTCATTTTAAGAAAAAGGCCACCCGCGCGATCGCGTCATCCTGGATTTTGGCAATACTAAGTTTTGAACAGAGAGTTGTGCGACCGCGAGGCTGCACTCGCGCCACTAGCACAAATCAAGTCACGCGATCGCGTGCCCCACGCGTCTACGTCGCCTAACCTTATTGCGCACCACGCAACCGCGTCACCCGCGCGACCACGTCGCCAGCGTCGCACAACCTCTCCAGATTAGTGCCAATTTTCTTATCTTTTCTTATTTCTTTCTTCTTCCTTTCTTATTTTCTCTCACTTCCATTCTATTTTATTTAATTTATTTGCATACTTTCATTCATTGCATTTTTTTATTTTGTGCATATTTTTATTTTCTTTTCTAAATTTGTTATTTTGATGTTAAAAATTTAATTGGAAAATTATTTTCTTGTAAATTATTATGAAATTGTTTGACAATTATATATTACTTTTTGAAGGGTTGTTTGCATGTTCAATTTAATACTTTCAATAGCTTATTTACCATACATGCTATGTGTTTGAGAAAAAGCCCATATGGCATTATGCACTTCTCTATTATACTTTATACTATTCAATCCTTGCTTTTCATAAACTCCCTTTACTATTTTATTAATTGAATATAATTGTCAATACAAACATGGTGATTTATTACAAGTGATGCTTGGTCTATGCTACTCATGCCCTTTGCCGGCATGCCAATAAACACCTTGCATTCACTTGTCCTTATATGCACTAGCTATTTTCAATTGATGGCTTTTCACATGTACTCGCAAGCATGTGTTAATGTCAATTACATCCTAATATGCATCCATCACCACTCTTCCGTTCTCTTCCTTGCTATATATCTATTTGAATTTAATTTACTTTCTCTTCCCTTCTTCAGGATGGCCACCAAGGAAGGAAAGGAGAAAGCTACTCCCAAACCGCCGGCAAGGAAAGGAACAAAAAGAGCTCAGCTGAGAAACCACAACCCCCATCAACTTGCACATCTCAGCATGCACCGAGGAAGGTGCAATCTTTAAGTGTGGGGAGGTCGATACCGATCTCCATGGGTTAGTTATTTC
>NC_029775.3:74800215-74835959 GCF_000817695.3 Arachis duranensis
CAACCCTTAAAAGACCTCTTGATATGTGTATTTATGCATTAAATTTTTGTTGATTGTTAGATGAAGAGCAAGCCTTAGAAAGCAAGGTTAGTAGAGAATTGAGAGAGTCGAACCTTAAACACTTGAATGATTAGAGTGTATACACTTCCAATGAGGGTTCGATGCTCGATTCTTTGTTCCCGGCTTTCATGAGCTATTTTCTTCTGCAAGTTTACTTTTACTTCATTTTTATGATTTGAATCAGTGAAATCCAGTTCATATATGTTCTTGAAAGATTTATTTATTTTTAACCAAGTAGGTAGAAACATTCTGCATGTAGTTGCATTCATATAGATAGGATTGCATTTTATATTAATCTACCATTCCTCTTCATCTTTATAGTTTCTCTTGAGCTTAGCATGAGGACATGCTAGTGTTTAAGTGTGGGAAGGTTGATAAATCACTATTTTATGGTTTATCTTGTGCTCAATTGAGTGGATTTTATCAACTCTTTACCCACTTATTCATAATATTTGCATAGTTTTATATTTCCTTCCTGATTTTGTACTATGATTGAAAACGTGCTTCTTTGATCTTATATTTGCTTATTATTAATCCTCTCTTATTACCATTAGATGCCTTGATATGTGTGTTAAGTGATCTCAGAGATTACAGGGCAGGAATGACTCAGAGGATGGAAAGGAAGCATGCAAAAGTGGAAGGAATAGAAGAAGTTGGAGAAATTGCTAAGCTGTCCAGCCTGACCTCTTTGCACTCAAACGGCTATAACTTTAGCTACAGAGGTCCAAATGACGCGGTTTCAGTTGCGTTGGAAAGCTAACGTCTGGGACTTCGATTTGATATATAATTTTCCATAGTTGTCCCAACGCCAGGCGACGCGAACGCGTGGGTCACGCGGACGCGTGACCTGGCGGGAACACAACCCGCGCGGCCGCGTGAGCCATGCGGCCGCGTCACTTTTCCGTGACCTGTACGTACCAGAATACGCTGGGGGCGATTTCTGGGATGTTTTTAACCCAGTTTGTGGCTCAGAAAACACAGATTAGAGGCTATAAAGTGGGGGAATCCATTCATTCATGAAGAGGCTCTCACATTCACAATTTTAGGAGTAGATGTAGTTTTTAGAGAGAGAAGCTCTCTCCTCTCTCTTAGGATTAGGATTTAGGATTTTTCTTAGTTTTAGGAATGACTCTCAATCCCAGGTTCAACGTTCTTTTACTTTATATTCCTCTTTTTACTTTCAGATGCTTCAATGCTTGTATTAGGTATGTTGCCTATTTGGCTTATGCTACATTCATGTTATGATTTTCTTAATTAATATTATTTGAGGTAATTCAGATTTAAGATTGCTTTCAATTTAATTTAGATATTTTTCTCCCTTTTGGCCTTGGTTAAATAATTGGTGACTCTTGAGTTATCAAACTCATTGTTGATTGAGAATTGGAATTCTTCAAGAATTAATTCATCCACTTAACTTACCTTCATAGTTAGAGGTTAATAAAGTGGGAAAAATCCAATTCTCATTACAATTGATAAGGATAACTGGGATAGGACCTCCAGTCTTCATACCTTGCCAAGAGTTTATTTTACAGTTATTTATTAATTTTTATTGCTTGAAAATATACCTGTGCACATTGCCCAAACTCCAAATTTCTCAAAACCCCAAATTTACAATCTCCATAACCAATAATAAGAACATACCTCCCTGCAATTCTTTGAGAAGACGACCCGAGGTTTGAATACTCGGTTATCAATTTCAAAGGGGTTTGTTACTTGTGACAACCAAAACGTTTGTACGAAGGGATTTTTGTCGGTTTAGAGACTATATTTACAACGCGACTGTTTTTATGATATTCTTTACTAGCAAAAATCCTAACGTCAACCACTAAATATTGCAACAATCTCCCTTCATATTTCCCTTCATCCATCACCCACTTATATAATTTTTCAGTCATATTAGCATCCAACACTAATTCCTCAATAATTGGTTCTGACACCTCTATTGGCAAATCTGTTGTTTAATTTAGAGATGGTGTCTTTGAACCTAACACTTGTTAGGTTGGAACATCAATTGAATCCAAGGTCATAGTTGTTGGAAGTGTTGGAGATGCTGGAGGTGTTAGAGGAAATTCAACTCCAAGGTCAAAGCTAGGCATTAATGGTGAGTGTGTTTTCTTTTCATTCCGGTTGTGGATAATGCACGAAAAAGCAATGATGTAATCAAACTAGAAACATATTTGCAATCTACATTTCATGAAGATTTAGATTGTACTAATGGAAGGATAATCAAACTCGTTAGTCATATATAATCAAACTCAGTAAACATGTATAATCAAACACAGTAGTCAAATTAGCATTTAACCTGGGCATAATCAAACTTAGTAAATACATATAATCAAACTCAGCAGTCAAATATAGCACTGAAGCTGAATATAATCAAACTCGGTAAACATGTATAATCAAACTCAGTAGTCAAATATAGCATTAAACCTGAGTATAATCAAACTCAGAGTATAATCAAAGGAAGCGAGTAATTATTAATTTTTAACAGCATGTACGAACGTGAATATGGTATACATGAGTGCTGAAAAGTCAAAACAGAGAATGGTGAGAATGCCAAACTAACTTACTTTTCATTGGAGCTTGTGTTGCTCTTCCTTCTTGCTTCTTTTCTCTCTTTAATTTTGTAGAGTCTTCTTGCCTCAATTTCTTTTTGTCCTTGTTAGGACTATCTACCACTTTTCTCTTTTTACTTTGTTGTTTTTCCACTTTGGTTGATTTTGTAAAATCTTCTTGCCTCAATTTTTTTATCCTTTTCTGTCTACCACTTTTGTCTTTTCACTTTGCTATTTTTTCATTTTAGTAGCCTCTTTCACAATCTTTTTCTTTGGTTGAACTGGCCATTTAGGCACATGTTGCTCTTCCTTTGACTTAACCAGCCCCTACAACACATGCAAAATTAGTGAAATTTCATTCATTATGGATAGAAAATGAAATTTTAGAGAGCGGACAATGTAAGTACCGATAAACTTTTTCTTTCTAATGCTATTTGGGCAGAAATGAGTTCTTTTGTCCAATGGGAAAGCCAAGGCAGTTGTGGTTCTTTTTCAAAATCAAAGGGTCCATATTTTTGCTTATGGAAGTATAAAATCTGAATTCAATTAATTACAGTTATATTATAATCAAATATGCTTTAGAGCTAAAAAAATAGTTTAAATGAAAAATATCTAAAGCACATATTTGCATCCATTTAAACTTGACATCATTTCTTCTTTAAAGTTGTTAACTCCATCAGCAAGGCCATCAACATAGCATCTAATCCAATTGTACTTCATTAGATTATCAACATCAATCACAAATGAAAAAATTTTATCCCGAGTCATTGTTGTATTTATTGGTAACAAAAATGTTATCAATGCATACAACAAGAAAACTCTCCTAAATTTGTGACCCCCTCTTAGATTTTCTAACATGATTTGTCTCAAAGCATTTGGAATTTTTTTTCTTGAACTCTAAAAGGATGGGCTCATGCTCTTTAGTTACCTCCTTGAATGGGTCACATATTTAAAAAAAATAATAAGAGAAATATGATTATAATCAAACTCATTCAACATGATAATCAAACTCAGCATAGCATGATATTTTTAACATCAATAGCTTCAATATGTAAAAAGTTCAGCAAGTCATCAGTAATGCAAGATTCAGACTCAATATATAGTTATACTCCTATACCAATCAAGTGATATTAAAAATCAAATTTAATAACAATATAATGAAGGATCTTAAAACATGTTATACTGCATGTTTAATTTTATACGGTCAATCCTAATTAATAAAAACAAAGGATCTTAAAAAATTTTAATTATTTCCATATGCACGCAATCCCAAGACCACTGCAACTGAATCCTAAGTGACATCTACTTTTTCTATTAGGGTGAGAAGATGAAATTTGGAGGGATTATAGGCGTTTGCAAGGGCAAAAATCAAATCATGGTTTAAATTCCCCTTGGGAATACCCAAGAGGGATCCAAAACCCATTGTTCGGACCTCGTTGCGTTGCGCATCATTCAAATAGTCAGAAGAAAGTGTCGCTAACAAGTTTGGTGAGCATCTCGTGTCAACATAGCACTACATTAATGAATATACTAATCATATTCAAATAAAATCATAGATATAAAGTAGTAGCGTGCTCAGTTTCAATTCAAATTACCAACTTGCAATTAGTTAAAATAATAAATATTTCAGTAAGGCAATAATGTAACATTTATATAACTAACATTGTAATCAAACTTAAGATAAGTAATTGTGTTGGAAATACTGATCAAACTTATTATAATTGTAAATGATGGCTTGTTTTTGTTCATGAAAACTATAATTAGAACTTGGATCTCTGATTATAGGTAGTGACTCCAGATACATAAATATTTTCAGCTAATAATTTATGGCATGAATATAAGTCATTAACCTAATATCTCTAAGCAGGGGTCTGCAGGTTACCAACTCTATGACCTCAAAAGGCGTTACTGTTTAACTATTTTAATCACTATTGTTCACCTGGTAACTATTGTTCACCTTTGAAGAACATGCTGATTTAGTTTTAGTATAGTAATCTATGCTTCTTACATTACTGGGTTTGATTTATCTATGATAATGAATACTAACAAAATTTAATAATCATAAGTAATAAAATAAAGAAGGAAATAACTCATAAAGGGGTCACTGACCAGTTTCATGCATTAGCATAAATATTCTGCAAATATATTAAACAAAACTACAGTGAGAAAGTTGCAATAATATGTGTTTGATTTTTGTTATGTACATCTTTCTTGCTTCTCTGCAAAGGAATATAAAGAAAGCTGACCAAATAAGGCAATAATGTAACATCTATATGACTAACATTGTAATCAAACTATGTAGTTGCTATATAGAATGAGAATAGTAGAATATTGAATCCCCACTTTTTCCTTCTTATTAATTATCATTACTGCATTGATAGGGAAAAAAAAGATAAGATCAGAGTTCCTATTAGTGGCATATTTTCTAGGAAAAACAAAAGAATCAGAACCACTGTCATCCATGACAACAAAGACATTTACAAACTAAATGTTTTTTAGAAACCAAATGTTTAAAATAATATATACAAAAAAATTAAAGAGAGGGGTTAGTAGTCGAAATAATTTGATTTATTATTGTATTTTTAAGAACTAATTTGAAGTATTTAATCTTTTCAATAGTTAAATTGATAAACACTTAATTTTTAGACCATGTTGACTATATATAACAAGAAGGAATGCTGTTTCTTGAATTGTGACAACCTAATTGATGATGAACTGGTCTCCAACTAAAAAGACTTGCAGATTCTTCGTGTCTCTTTATTAATTGATTAATTAATTTTCTAAACGTTAATCATTAATTATTAATAAGCGCTTAGCTTGTGAACTAGTGTTAATAATCAACCAGACCTATGTAAGACTAGTGTTGGAGGTTACTTGAATAATGTTTTTACTTAATTAGTGCAATGCAGCTAGAAATATGTAAAACCCGGTTAATTAATGGATAATTAATTCATAAAGAAGAATTTATTCTAGAAATTCAAAAATATGATTTTTATGGCTTAATATGATAGAGGAGATTGAGACGAGAATTTTGATACCAATTTTATAGAAATCGGACCAAGATTGGACCAAACGGGCAAAACGAGCCAACCGGACCCATAGTGGGCCCTTGGCCCAACCTAACTAAACCTAATACCCTAATTTTCAGAACTCTCTCTTCTCACAACACACAAACACACGCTGAAAATGGAGACACAAGGGGGAAGAACACTCTCTCAAAGTTCTACCCTTGTTTGATCTTCAAACCATCATAACTTTTGATCTAGAGCTCCGATTGCCGCACCGTTTGCGGTCACACGTTCACCGTGGAGAGCTCTACAAAACCCACTACTTTATTCTTGAGGTAAGCCACGAATCCATTTCAGTTCATCATCCCTAAATTTCGAGTTTTATGGAGAAATGTGTTGAGATTTTGGGCTCTTTAATGTTATAGGACCCAACTCTCTTGAAGAAGAAGAGTAATATTGTCTCCTTGAACCTTGGGTGGGGTAAGATTCTCAACACTAATGTAATTTATTGTTTTATGATGCTTGGGTATTGAGATATTATGTTTGGGTATGATAATTGTGGCTTAGGTAGTGTGCATGTGAATATTGAAGCTTGACTGAGATTTTGGAAAGCTTGGAAGAGGGCTTTGGTGTGCAAAAATTTGTTCTTAGAGGTGTTGAGACCTTGAGAACTTGTGAAAAAGTAGTTTGGAAGTGCTCCGGTTGAGCGTGGAAAATCGGCTAAGGTATGGTCTCGATTTCCTGTATCTAAAATGTAATGTGGTGTAAAAACTTAGGCTAGATGCCCTAAGATAGGCATTGAATTGTTGATGTGGTTGAATGGTTGAGATACATGATGTGGTCATATATGTGATTCTGAATATTAATGCCTTGATGGTGTGGTATATGAGAAAAATATATATTGTGATATATGCTTGATGAATGATTAAGGTTGAAATGTGGGTGAAACCATGTTAATGGTGATTATGATATTGATTATATATAATGATGGTTGATTGGAAATGGTATTATTAGAAATTGTATGACATGCTAATGTGTTTGAATTCTTAGCCATTTGATTGAGATGGGTTAAATGGGGTATGGTGGTTGTGATTTTGAGGAAAATGTTAATGTATGAGTTGAAGAGGCTTGAGGTTGAATTTTGGTATGTTTTGGATTGATTTCAAAAAGGGTTGAAATGGGTATGTTTTGGTTGATTTTGTGCCAAACTTGTTGAGAAATGAAATTGGATCCGGAATGTTCATGCCGTTTGAAGAACGGGCAAAAAATGGGGGTTTAATCTGTGAATTCTGCAGCTTTTAACTTAGAAACGTTTTTAGCAGAAAACAACCCCACACGTAGGCATGACTGACACGTACGCGTCGTTTTTCAAAAATGCACCATCCACGCCTGCGCGTGGCACACGCGTGTGCGTCGATACGTTGCACCAAGTGCCCAGCTAATTTCTCGAGAGTTGTATGAGAACTATGCCAATTTTGTGCGTGAGGCACAAACGCACCCACACGTATGTGTGGCTAACGCGTAGGCGTCACTTGACTGTTTTTCCATCCACGCGTGCACGTGGGTGACGCATACGCGTCGATGAACTTTTTGGCCATCCACGCGTGCGCGTGGAGGACGCGTAGGCATGACCCTGTTTTCATTCTAAAGTTGATTTTTGAGTTTTTAAAGCCAAATTTCATACTTTTAAGCTTCCGATCTCACCCCTTATGTCTTAAATCATTATGATATGCCTAGAAATGAGAAAGGAGCTGGGGGATGTGGGAACTTGTGAATGAAGCAAAGGGAAAATGTATGATCAATGATGATCAATGATGAGTATATGAGATACGGAGGATGGCAGTGGAAGTGCTTTATGTGCCATGAGCCATAGGGCTGTGTTTGTTAACAAATTGGCTGGTTCTAGATTGAACTGTGAGCCGAATGGCTGAGTTATTGCCGGATTACGGCGGGGCCATTATTGATTTATGGCTGAGTATAATTGTATAAATGCTTATTGAATGAAATGTGAATGTTGCACTTCCACTATCTGAGATACGAGTTTCTCTGGGTGAAAGCAGTGGCTAGCCAGAACGTGCTCCAGGTGGAGACTCGATACTCTGTTGAGCCTATGTCGTAAGTATGGCCAGACACTATGAAAGTTTTGGATGAGCTCGCCCCCAGGAATATACATCAGTGAGGGTGTTGGATATAGATTATGATTATGATCATGATGATTATCGAGAATAACTCGAGTTGAGGATGCACGACAGAGGGACAGTCCAATGGTTAGCTACTAGGACTTGTCGGGTTGGCTATATAATCGACAGATGATATCATCAGCCATTAGAACAAGCATACATCATATGCATACTATGTGAATTATTTGAGATTGCCTATTTGACTGCATATTACTTGTTAATTGTCTAAATGCCTTATCTGTTCCTATTTGTATATCTCTTGTTTGATATAACTGTGTTTGCCATATTATACTCCTGCTAGTGGTTAGGAGGTCTGAAGGAATTGGAAAGGGAAGTATTAGTTAGACTAACGAATCATTAATCAGTTGCCATTTATTGTTTAGCCTGTTTATAAGCATTGAATTATCTGTTGGAAGTTCTAGGATTGCCTTTGGCTTTTCCAAGATAATACATGTCAGATATGTGGGCATTGTTACCATACTGAGAATCTCAGGTTCTCACCCATGCAAATTTCATAGTTTTTAGAGGCAAGACGTGAGGTTTCTCGCTGAAACATACTAGAGGCTTCTGGATTTGTGAAGATCCTTTGTTCTCGGGACTCTATTTTGGTTTATATGTTTTGCTTAGATACTCTTATCTCCACTAAATAATACAAACTATGATGAATCCTCTTATAGGAGATTTTGGAGAATAGGTTTTCTGTATTTATGTCCCTTTGGGGTTTCTTATTTTATTTACATGTATATATTGCTATGCTCAAACTGGTTATCTTCGCAACCAGATTTTGAGTTTTGATATTCCTGTTTTTTACACTCTTTTGTATACATATAATCTCGCTTTAGCTTATTCCTTTATTCGTTACGTTTTTGATCGAAGTGTTACGCTTTCAAGTTATGATTTTTTTACCCCTTTTTCTTCAAAGGCTCCTAGTTATAATCAAATTTTCACACTATTATACGTACTAAATTTTATTTTTAAGAGGTCATAATACCTTGCCATCTCTGAATTATGACTTAAGCATAAGACTCTATATGGTAGGGTGTTACATTATGGTATCAGAGTAGTTCGTTCCTATAGAACCTGAGGGATGGACTAACTATGCTTCTGTGCATTCTCTGTATGTGTGTTTTGTGCTATTAGTATATCTACTTGATATAACTGTCATAAACATTCATGAGCATGCATTTGGGACTTTAAAGCACTAAACTCCCGATATTGAGACTGATCAACTTAATATCGATTATTTGGTGTGTGTAGGAACTGGATGGCGCCTCGTGGATGTGGTAGAGGCCGTGGGAGAGGTCATACGAATGCTCGTGCATTGGGGTCGATCCGAATAACCCGGTAGATTTTATGGCAGCATTGAAGATAATGATTGCTCTTATGCAGGCCATTGCAGAGGCTCTTAGGCAACAGATGAACAACCATGGCAATGACAGAGGTGGAGCTCAGAGCCCGATGACACCGGAAAACTTTTTGAAAGTTAATCCACCTAAGTTAAAGAGAACTACTAGCCCGACTGAAGCCGATACCTGGTTCCAGGCTATGGAGCGAGCACTGCAAGCGCAAGTGGTACCTGAAGGGCAACGTGTTGAGTTTGCTACCTATTTGCTCACTGGAGAAGCATCGCATTGGTGGTAAGGAGTTCGACGTCTCCTGCAGCAGGGTGATGACTATATCACCTGGGATGCCTTTCGGGAGGAGTTATATAAGAAGTACTTTCCAACTTCTGCCCGGATGGCCAAGGAACTTGAGTTACTGTAGCTGAAGCAGGGTACTGTGTTCGTATCTGAGTATACTAACAAGTTTGAGGAGCTGTTCAGGTTTTCCTGTATGTGTCAGGGAACTCCGGGAGACTATGAGGAATGGAAGTGCATTAAGTATGAAGGAGGACTCCGGAGTGATATCTTTAGCTTAGTGGGACCAATGGAGATTAGGACTTTCTCTGAGTTGGTGAACAAGAGTAGAGTTGCTGAAGAGTGTGTGAAGAAGGCGGCTGCAGATAGGGAAAGTCACAAGGGATCATTCCCACAGAACTGAGGGAAAAACTTTGCACCTAGAAGTCTGCCTTTCAAGAGGGGAAGCTCTTTCAGGAGGCCCAACAACAACAACTCCCAAGGGAAAAAGTTTGGGAAGCAGCCTCAGAACAAGCAAGCTTGTGCTATGTGCGGAAGTCACCATCCGGGAGCCCTGTGCAAGGCCGGGTAGGGCTTATGCTATTCTTATGGTAAGGCGGGACATACGGCTACAAACTGTCCGGAGAAGTAGAAACAAGATGCAGGGAAAGAACAGCAGACTGGTCAGGTGTTCACCACTTCAGCTATAGGTACCGAGGGATCTGAGACATTTATCTGAGGTAACTGTGAAATGGCTGGTCAAACTTTAAATGCTTTATTTGATTCGGGAGCAACACATTCATTCATTACATTCGAAAAAGCTAGTGAGTTAGACTTGAAGATTGTAGTTTTAAGTTATGACCTAAAGGTGTATAATGCCACCCATGAAGCTATGATAACTAGGCTAGGATGCCCGCAAGTTTCATTTAGGGTCAAGCAACATGACTTTGTCCATAATTTTATCTGCTTGCCAATGATCGGTCTTGATCTCATCTTGGGATTGGACTGGTTATCTGAGAACCATGTCCTGCTTGATTGTTCTGTAAAATTGGTGTACTTTATGTCAGAAGATACAAAAGGACCAGTTGTATTGAATAGTTATTACTTGAATTTGATGATGGTGAATTATTCTGGAGCCGAATGTCAGGGTATCTTGTTGTTAACTGCGGTTGTTTCGGGTGATGATCAAAGATTGGAACAAATTCTGGTTGTGTGTGAGTTTCTGAAGGTGTTTCCTGACGATATTGATGAATTTCTACCTAACTGAGAGGTTGAGTTTGCTATTGAGTTGGTGCCTGGGGCTGGACCAATCTCAAGTGCTCCTTATAGGATGTCACCGCTAGAAATGGCCGAGTTAAAGTCTCAGTTAGAGTATCTGTTGGGTAAGAACTTTATCCGACCAAGTGTTTCCCTGTGGGGTGCACCAGTATTACTGGTAAAGAAGAAGGACGGGAGTATGTGGCTCTGTGTGGACTACAGGCAAATGAACAAGGTTACTATAAAGATAACTACCCATTGCCGAGAATCGATGATCTCATGGATCAGTTACAAGGAGCTAGGGTTTTCTCCAAGATCGATTTGCGATCTGGTTATCACCAGATAAGGGTGAAGGGTGAGGATATCCCTAAGACCGCCTTTAGGACTCGTTATGGTTATTATGAGTACACTGTAATGTCTTTTGGGTTGACAAACACTTCTATAGTGTTTATGGATTATATGAACAGAGTTTTTTGTCCATTTTTGGATAAATTCGTTGTTGTCTTCATCGACGACATACTTATTTATTCCAAAAATGAAGAAGAGAACGTAGAACACTTGAGGACCGTGTTGCAGATACTAAAGGAAAAGAAACTCTATGCGAAATTGTCAAAAATGTGAATTCTAGAGGAGTAAGGTAAAGTTTTTGGGTCATGTGGTGAGTAAGCAAGAGATAGCAGTAGACCCATCTAAAGTGGAGGCGGTAATGAATTGGGGACGACCAACCTCTGTGACTGATTATAAGGAGTTTTCTGGGCTTAGCTGGCTATTACTGAAGATTCATCAAAGGCTTTTCGCAGATAGCTTTGCCATTGACAAGGTTAACCCGCAAGGATGCACCATTTGTTTGGACTCCTGAGTGTGAGGAGAGCTTTCAGGTGTTGAAGCAAAAATTGACCACTGCACCTGTGTTGGTGTTACCTGAGCCAAATGAGTCATTCGAGGTGTACTGTGATGCCTCACTGAAGGGTCTGGAGTGCGTGCTGATGCAGCATTGTAATGTGGTGGCATATGCCTCACGTCAGTTGAGACCTCATGAAGTTAATTATCGTACGCACGATTTGAAACTCGCTGTGGTTGTGTTTGCACTAAAGGTGTGAAGGCATTACCTCTATGGGGTAAGTTCCAAGTCTTCTCTGATCATAAGAGCTTGAAGTACCTTTTTGATCAGAAAGAGCTTAATATGAGACAGAGGAGGTGGATGGAATTATTGAAGGACTACGACTTTGAGTTGAATTACCATTCAGGGAAGGCGAATGTAGTGGCGGATGCGTTAAGTCGAAAGTCGTTATATGATGCTTGGATGATGCTTCAAGAAGAGGAGTTGCTCAAAGAATTCGAGAGTTTGAAGATTGGTGTTTAAGAAGTGTCTTGGACTCTGTGTTTAAGTTGACTACAAATCTCAAGTGATTTTAAATCCGAACTCCTAAAGGCTCATGAAGATGATGACGCATTATGGAAGGTGCTACCAGCCATTGAGCAAGGAAAACAGTGGAGAGTGTCAGAGGATAAAGATGAGTTATGGAGATTCAATGGTAGGATCATTGTGCCGGATGTTGGCACTTTGAGGCAAGATATCTTAAAGGAGGCACACAAAAGCAGATTCTCCATAGTAGGCCTTGGCCCAACCTAACTAAACCTAATACCCTAAGTTTCAGTACTATCTCTCCTCACAACACACAAACACACGCTGAAAATGGAGACACAAGGGGGAAGAACACTCTCTCAAAGTTCTACCCTTATTTGATCTTCAAACCACCATAACTTTTGATCTAGAGCTCCGATTGCCCCACTATTTACGGCCACGCATTCACCGCGGATAGCTCTACAAAATCCACTACTTTATTCTTGAGGTAAGCCACAAACCAATTTCAGTACATCATCCCTAAACTTCAAGTTTTATGGAGAAATATGTTGAAATTTTGGACTCTTTGATGTTATAGGACCTAACTCTCTTGAAGGAGAAGAGTAATCTAGTCTCCTTGAACCTTGGATGTGGTAGCATTCTCAAACCTAATGTAATTTGCTATTTTATGGTGCTTGGGTATTGAGATTTTGTGTTTGGGTATGATAATTGTGGCTTAGATAGTGTGTATGTGAATATTGAAGCTTGATTGAGATTTTAGAAAGCTTGGAAGAGGGCTTTGATGTGAAAAAATCTGTTCTTGGAGGTGTTGAGACCTTGAGAGCTTGTGGAAAAGTGGTTTGGAAGTGCTCCGGTTGAGCGTGGGAAATCGGCTAAGGTATGGTCTCGATTTTCTGTATCTAAAATGTAATGTAGTGTGAAAACTTATGCTAGAGGCCCTAAGATAGGCATTGAATTGTTGATGTGGTTGAATGATTGAGATACATGATGTGGTCATATATGTGATTATGAATATTAATGCCTTGATGGTGTGGTGTATGAGAAAAATGCATGTTGTGAAATATGCTTGATGAATGATTAAGGTTGAATTGTGGGTGAAACCATGTTAATGGTGATTATGATATTGATTATATATAATGATGGTTGATTGGAAATGGTATTGTTGGAAATTTGGATGAGGAAGGACGTATGACATGCTAGTGTATTTGAATTCTCAGCCATTTGATTGAGATGGGTTAAATGGGGTATAGTGGTTGTGATTTTGAGGAAAATGTTAATGTATGAGTTGAGGAGGCTTGAGGTTGAATTTTGGTCTATTTTGGATTGATTTCAAAAAGGGTTGAAATTGGTATGTTTTGGTTGATTTTGAAAAGGGATGAAATTGGTTTGTTTTGAAAAATGCATTGTGGTTTTGTATGAAAATATGGTTTTTGGGCATATTTTGACGGGGCATAACTTGGGCTCCGGATCCCTGATGTGTTTTTATGGAAAAACAATTTCCAAACACACAAATCTAACCGGCAAGTGTACCGGGCCGCATCAAGTAGTAATAACTCACTTAGAGTGAGGTCGATCCCACAGGGATTGATGGATCAAGTAATTTTAGTGGGTGATTAGTTTAGTCAAGCTAACATTGAAGTGAAATTGGATGAAATGTAGCCAACAGAAAGTAATTTGACAAGAATTGTAAATGACAGAATATATATAGGCAAAAAACTTAAAGAGCAAGAAATGTAAATTGATAAAATCTTAAATGACAAGAAATATAAATTTCATGAAATGTAAAGAGGAGTGGGAGCAGGAAAATTAAATGAAAGTAGTAGTCAAAGCTTAGAACAATTGCAAGGAAATTAAAATTTCATGAAAAGTAAATTCAGATCACAGTGGCTCAAATGTAAAGTGCAGAGGAACACACGTGCAGGAAAGTAAATTGGGAACAATGAGAACAGAAAGCAATCAATCCGAGAACCAGAATATGAAATCAAATGCAGCAGTAAACAGAAATGCTTGAAGAAGCAACACAGAATGTAATTCCACTCAAATTTTAAGTTTAAAGAGACAAATGAAGATCTTAGGGAATCAATGAGACAAAAGAACAAGTCTAGATCTCAAGCCCTTCCTTGATCAAATCAGAGAACAATTTGCAGAAGAAAAAGAAGATGAAAGCAATAAATGAAAACTCAGATTCAATTCTCAATTCTCTGAAATTATGCAGAAGAACAACCAAGAGAGATCTTAGACCAAGAGGGAAACAAAATTCCTTCACTTCTCAATCCAAGATTTAAATTCAAAGAATGAAAAACTAAGAGAGAGCTCTCTATTCTACTCCTAATGCTCCCTAGTAGAGCCAACCTTTCCTAATGGAGCTCTCCTAACAAAGATGAAAATGATGCCTTATATAGGCTTTACAAAGTGAAAGTGAGATGGAAATTAAAACAAATTACATTTAAAATAAAAATCCTAATCTAATTGATCATTGTGCCTTTGGATTTGAAGAAGAGTGGATCCAAAATGGCTTTTTAATTGAAATAGTGCCATGATGCAGCTCCCAGGGGAGCGTTCAGTTAACTATGTTAACTGAGCACTCCAAGTCTTGGTCCCAGGCTCAATTTGTTGCGTGCCTTGCTCCAGGGTAGCGCTTAGTTAAAATTTTCTAACTGAGCACCCAAACCTTGTGTCCTTGGCTCCTTTGTGTTGCGCACCAAGCTCCTTGTGGCAAGCATCAGGGTAGCGCTCAGTAAAAATATTTTAACTGAGGCCCCTTGCCTTAGTGTAGCGCCTCCCTTGGTAAGCTCAAGGTGCTTGGTTCGAGCCTTGATGGAAGCAATTCAGGGCCTATTTTCCTTGGCCTAGTGGAGTGCTCCTTCCTTGCAAGAGATGAGCTCCTTGGTTCGAATCCCATTGAAACAATTTGCTGCCCCTCTCCTTGTATTTTCTTTAAATGAGGCATGATAAATTTAACTTAACTTAACTGAGCGCTATGCTCCCTTGGGTGCTACCCTGGTTCCCTCTTCGAGCCTTGGTTGCCCCATTTTTGGTTGATCTTTGGGCCTTAAAGATGCCTTTTACTTGTTCTTTAATTGTATGCCAAATATAGATTATTATATATCGTTAGAAAGCTCTGAATATCAGCTTTCCAATACAACTGGAAGCACATCAATTGGACATCTGTAGCTCAAGTTATTGCCCTTTGAAGGAGGTATGGTCATGCTGCTAAAAAAACCGAAAAAGTTAACAATTGTTAACTTAACGCTACATGCTGATGCCTTATGTTGTACCCTTCCTTTGATTCACTTGTAGCGCTCAGTTGGATCAATTAACTTAGCACCATTGGCCTTGTGTTCATGGTCATGGGCCACGCTTTTAAAAGCATGGCCTAAGGCTCCAAAGCGTGCTCAACTTCAAAGTGTGCCCAAAATTCCTTTTTCAACCGTTTCTTTTTCTACAAGTAATCAAAACAACCAATCAAAGTATCACCGAATTCATAAAGCTTAAAATTCATTTAAAATCAATTAATTTTAGCTTAAACTTTGTGATTTTGTCTAAATTAAAGGGTGATTGATTGATTCAAAGAAATCATGCAATTTCACTCCAAATCACTCACTTATGATGCAAGAAAGTGCATAAAAACTAATGAAACAAGTGAAATTAGCTAAAAAAATAGGTATATGATGACTTGTCATTACAACACCAAACTTAAATCTTGCTTGTCCCCAAGCAAGAAAAGAATCATGCAATAAAGATTGACAATCCAAGGTAAAAAGAATAGCAACTCAATGTTCATAGTAGGCTAGTTTTCTATGCATGCTACAATCACAAAAGAAATGTAAATGATTGATGCTTCTATCTAGCTCAATTTATGAAATCTTTTTCTTATAATTCTTCCTTGAAACAAGCTTTTGATTTTTTTTTATTAGCTTCTCCTTTTGGGTGCTTTGCCCCATGAGTTAATAACAAAACTACAATTCTAAATGCTTTATTTTCATGTATTACCACTTGATACATAAGCACCACAAGCATTTAATTAGAGAACTTCTTCAAGCTCATTTTTTTTCTTTTCTTGACTCTCTAATCATTGATGCTCAGAACCTTGAGCTTTGAGGGAGTGCATTTGCACTTGAGCCTAGCCTTGACTTCTAAGTGTTTTGTTTTCAAGCATTTGGCTTGATACATAAACACCACATGTACTTAACAATAGAATTGTCATTGGTACTCAGAGCCTTCAGCTTTCTCATTCTTTCCCTTTTTCTTTTCTTGCCCTTTTTTGCTTTTTTTCAAGGTTTTCATAATTTCAAAAGATTTCACAAAATGTCCTAGATGAAAACTTTAATTAAATAAAATCTAATGCAATTGAGCAACAATCAAACATACTAGCTTTCCAATACTTGTATGCACATGCTAAGTTCTTCTTTTAATTCCTTGTTTGTTTATGATCATGATGCTTTATTGCTTTGGACTTTACAAAACTCAAGTTGATAGTTATAATGGCATGGCAACATATTACAAATCAGGATGCAGGCTATGCTTATTCATACACACATGTAGATAGAGAAGATAATAAGACAATCATGCAATTTAAAGTGCTAGAAACAAATGAGAGGAAAAGGAACTTTACAACCTTGTAATTCATCTTTTCTACTGTTGTCCTTTTCCTTCTACTCTTCCTTCTTCCCAAACCAATACTCAGAATGCTCATCCTCAAGCAACAATTAGAACAATGGCTATGGGGCTAACATGGATATCATGAATGTCTTACACAATGAAATGTTAGTAGTACATGTGTTTTAAGCAAGCAAAATTAAAGATAACAATCAAGGCACAAGAGACAGAGACATTGTGATTGCAAACATAAGATGGTGTGCATGATACATTGCATAAAAAAATATAAGTGGCATACCAAACTTAGTGTGACACTTTCACTTGGACTTGATGCAAGTATCTAGTAAACATTGGAACCAAATTTTGTTGCATAGCAACACCAAACTTAGAATGCAACCATATGTCACTTTATTCGAACTAAAACTAAACAAAAGAGACTGTTATATGTTAAATACAATCACCAAGTCAAGAATCTGTGATGAACGAGGATCTCTTGGTGATGTATTCACAAAAACAGTTAATAACAAAAAGCATTAAAATGAGGAAATGGCTAAAACAAAGAGAAGACTAATATTGTCCAACTAAAAAAGAAAAAATATCACTGCAAAAAGGGCATTATGATTATCCAGACAAGTGGTGTTGTTGAATGAGTTGCATAGAAAAATAAGTGGCACACCAACCGTAGAATCTTAGTGTGTCACTTCCATGTAAAATTGATGCAATCATTCAAAGAAATTGAAAACAAAGTGTTGCATGGCAACACCAAACTTAGAATGTAATCATATGCCAATTTATTGAAATTTAATCAAAGCAAGGAGAAGAAATGTACCTACTATCTACCTGTTCTTCACTTTCTTCCTCTTCTTCCAATTTGTTAAGAGGAATGACCTCAAGGGGAAGGAAGTTTCAGCTATTGTCCCTTTTCTTGGTTTCCTCTTATCAAGCCTCCTTTTGTACATGGCTTGATTAAGCTTGCTTGCTAGTGGTCCAGGGGTTGGATTGCTTGTGGTTGACCTCCTCTTGAATGTTGTCCTTGGTATCTTGGTCACAATCCTCTTCTCGGTACTTTTGTTAATTGCCTTCACTTCCTTGAATTCAAGAATTTATGGTTGTGTGATTATTGGAGTGATTTCTTCATTAGGAGCCTCTTGAATTGGTGGTTCCATGAGTCCTTCCTTCATGTGATTTTCTGCTTCACTTGAGTTTGGACTTCCTTGATTGTCCTCCTCACTTTTTTGCTTTTCCACTTTCTCCTTCACATTCAACATTTGACTTAATAGTACTTTCATGGAGGAGGTTTGTTGTTCTTCCCAAGATTTCTTCATCTCCTCTTCATATTTTTTATCACAGATTCAAGGGAAGTTTGTGAGGGTTATGAATGTTCATGTTCCTTTGTCTCCTCGAGTACAGTTTTATTTTTAAATACCTTCACCACCTCATTCTCTATTGGAGTTTCACTTAATACAGTTGCCTCCTCGTCTTGCTCTTCCACTTTCTCCTTCAAATCCACCAAGTGATCTTTATTCTTGTTGCTTAGTGGTTCTGAGTGTTTTCCTATGTTCTCCAAATGCTCATCCATCTTCTGAAGAAGGATTTCTTTTTCTCTCCAGGATTGTTGTTGTTCCTCCATGAGTTGTTCTTGTCTTTTCAATAATTCTCTGGATTTTTAAAGGGGATCCTCAGCTATTAGCTCAAAAGATGAAGGTTGAGAATGAGTTTGTGGATATGTGGGTGCTGTGGTGAAGTTGTTTTGAGTGGTATGGGATGAATCTTGTGGATTATGAAATAAGTTTTGTGGTTGGTGGAATGAATTGTATGGATCTTGGAGGAGACTTTGTGTTGAGGCATAATCAAGTGATGAACAATCTTCAAATGAGGAACTGGGAGGTGAGGTTGGGCAATTTTGTATGAGTGAATTGAAGGTTTGCTCAAGTGATGATGGCTCTTGATAAGTGGAGTATGACACATTGAATACTCTCTGGTTTTGATCTTCCCAATCATAACTTGAAGAATTGTGGAATTCCTCAGAGTGTGGATCATTTTGTGGCCACGGGGAACAATCTTCCATGTATGTATTGACAGCACAATCAAGTGAATCACTAAAATTCCCTTCCCAACCATCGTTTGTGTAACTGTCATAACAGTATGAATCACTTTGTGGCTCTGGGAAATAGTCCATTTCATTTTATTGTTCATACTCCCTCATTCCTTGTTGATACTCCCATCCACCATGAGGATAATGATATGAATCATTTTGTGGTGGTGGTTGGTACCCTCTATGATTCTCTTGCTCATCTTGTGTCTCTGAAGCAAATCTCCATGGATTGGAGTGCTCAAAATTTGTATTTTTTTGGTGATATTCCTAGCCACCATTAAAGATTGGTGATGGTGGGTAATATCCCATAAAATTTGTTTGATCATAAGATGAGTTGAACTCCATTTGAGTTTTGTAAAACACACAACTGGTGAAAACTGAAATTACTCATATCAGAGATGAGAATTTCTTAGTGAGGCAAAAACACAAACACCTTGGTTTCAACTTAAAATAGAGAGCAAAAACAAAAAAATGCTTGATCTAGACTTCTCACCCACTTAATCATTGTTGATCTAAATAAATCCCCGACAACAGCGCCAAAAACTTGATGGTGTTTTTTATGGAAAAACAATTTCCAGACACACAAATCTAACCGGCAAGTGTACTGGGTTGCATCAAGTAGTAATAACTCACTTAGAGTGAGGTCGATCCCACAGGGATTGATGGATCAAGAAATTTTAGTGGGTGATTAGTTTAGTCAAGCTAACATTGAAGTGAAATTGGATGAAATGTAGCCAACAGAAAGTAATTTGACAAGAATTGTAAATGACAGAATATAAATAGGCAGAAAACTTAAAGAGCGAGAAATGTAAATTGATAGAATCTTAAATGACAAGAAATATAAATTACATGAAATGTAAAGAGGAGTGGGAGCAGGGAAATTAAATGAAAGCAGCAGATCAAAGCTTAGAACAATTGCAAGGAAATTAAAATTGCATGAAAAGTAAATTCAGATCACAGTGGCTCAAATGTAAAGTGCAGAGGAACACACGTGTAGGAAAGTAAATTGGGAATAATGAGAACAGAAAGCAATCAATCCGAGAACCAGAATATGAAATCAAATGCAGCAGAAAACAGAAATGCTTGAAGAAGCAACACAGAATGTAATTCCACTCAATTTTTAAGTTTAAAGAGACAAATGAAGATCTTAGGGAATCAATGAGACTAGAGAACAAGTCTAGATCTCAAGCCCTTCCTTGATCAAATCAGAGAACAATTTGCAGAAGAAAAAGAAGATGAAAGCAATAAATAAAAACTCAGATTCAATTCTCAATTCTCTGAAATTATGCAAAAGAACAACCAAGAGAGATCTTAGACCAAGAGGGAAACAGAATTCTTTCACTTCTCAATCCAAGATTTAAATTCAAAGAAAAAAAAACTAAGATAGAGCTCTCTATTCTACTCCTAATGCTCCCTAGTGGAGCCAACCTTTCCTAATGGAGCTCTCCTAACAAAGATGAAAATGATGCCTTATATAGGCTTTACAAAGTAAAAGTGAGAAGGAAATTAAAACAAATTACATTTAAAATAAAAATCCTAATCTAGTTGATCCTTGTGCCTTTGGATTTGAAGAAGAGTGGATCCAAAATGGCTTTTTAATTGAAATAGTGCCATGGTGCAGCTCCCAGGGGAGCGTTCAGTTAACTAAGTTAACTGAGCGCTCAAAGTCTTGGTCCCAGGCTCAATTTGTTGCGTCCCTTGCTCCAGGGTAGCGCTCAGTTAAAATTTTCTAACTGAGCGCCCAAACCTTGTGTCCTTGGCTCCTTTGTGTTGTGCACCAAGCTCCTTGTGGCAAGCATCAGGGTAGCGCTCAGTGAAAATGTTTTAACTGAGCGCCCCTTGCCTTAGTGTAGCGCCTCCCTTGGTAAGCTCAAGGTTCTTGGTTCGAGCCTTGATGGAAGCAATTCAGGGCCTATTTTCCTTGGCCTTGTGGAGTGCTCCTTCCTTGCAAGAGATGAGCTCTTTGGTTCGAATCCTAGTAAAGCCAATTTGGTGCCCCTCTCCTTGTATTTTCTTTAAATGAGGCACAATAAAGTTAACTTAGGTTAACTGAGCGCTATGCTCCCTTGGGTGCTACCCTGGTTCCCTCTTCGAGCCTTGGCTGCCCCATTTTTGGTTGATCTTTGGGCCTTAAAGATTCCTTTCACTTGTGCTTCAATTGTACGCCAAATATAAATTATTATATATCGTTGGAAAGCTCTGAATGTCAGCTTTCCAACGCAACTAGAAACACATCAATTGGACATCTGTAGCTCAAGTTATTGCCCTTTGAAGGAGGCATGGTCATGCTGCTAAAAAAACCGAAAAAGTTAACAATTGTTAACTTAACGCTACATGCTGATGCCTTGTGTTGTACCCTTCCTTTGATTTACTTGTAACGCTCAGTTGGATCAATTAACTTAGCGTCATTGGCCTTGTGTTCATGGTCATGGGCCACGCTTTTAAAAGTGTGGCCTAAGGCTCCAAAGCGTGCTCAACTTCAAAGTGTGCCCAAATTTCCTTTTTCAACTGTTTCTTTTCCTACAAGTAATCAAAACAACCAATCAAAGTATCACCGAATTCATAAAGCTTAAAATTCATTTAAAATCAATTAATTTTAGCTTAAACTTCATGATTTTGTCTAAATTAAAGGGTAGTTGATTGATTCAAAGAAATCATGCAATTTCACTCCAAATCACTCACTTATGATGCAAGAAAGTGCATAAAAACTAATGAAACAAGTGAAATTAGCTAAAAAAATAGGTATATGATGACTTGTCATCAATCCCCGTTTTGTGCCAAACTTATTTAGAAATAAAATTGGAGACGGGATGTTCATGTCGTTTGAAAAATGGGCAAAAATAATTTGAAATGAAGAAGTTATGTTCGTCGGAAGATTGGAGGTTTAATCTGTGAATTCTGCAGCTTTTAACTTAGAAAAATTTTTAGCAGAAAACAACCCCACACATAGGCGTGACTGACGCGTACGCGTCATTTTTCAAAATCACACCATGCACGCGTGTGCGTGGCCCACGCAAGCGCGTCGATGCGCTGCACCAAGTGCTCAGCCAATTTTCGAGAGTTGTGCGAGAACTGTGCCAGTTTTGTGCGTGGAGGCACAAACGCATCCATGCATACGCGTGGCTGACGCGTAGACGTTGCTTGGCTGTTTTTACATCCGCGCGTGGAGGACGCGTACGCGTGACCCTGTTGTCATCCTAAAGTTGATTTTGAGTTTTAAAGGCTAAACTTCATACTTCTAAGCCTCCGATCTCACCCATTACATCTTAAATCATTATGATATGCCTAGTAATGAGATAGGAGCTAGGGGATGTGGTAACTTGTGAATGAAGTAAGGGGAAAATGTATGATCAATGATGATCAATGATGAGTATATGAGATACGGAGGATGGTGGTGGAAGTGCTTTATGTGCCATGAGCCGAAGGGCTGTGTTTGTTAACAAATTGGCTGGTTCTGGATTGAACTGTGAGCCGGATGGCTGAGTTATTGCCGGATTACGGCGGGGCCATTATTGATTTATGGCTGAGTATAATTTCATATATGCTTATTTAATGAAATGTGAATGTTACACTTTCACTATTTGAGATACGAGTTTCTCCAAGTGAAAGCAGTGGCGAGCCACCACGTGCTCCAAGTGGAGACTCAATACTCTGCTGACCCTATGTCGTAAGTGTGGCCGGATACTGTGAAAGTTCCAGATGAGCTCGCCCCCTTGAATATACACCAGTGAGGGTGTTGGATATGGATTATGATTATGATCATGATGATGAACGAGAATAACTCGAGTTGGGGATGCACGACAGAGGGACAGTCCAATGGTTAGCTACCAGGACTTGTCGGGTTGGCTATATAATCGACAAATGATATCATTAGCCATTAGGACAGGCATACATCATATACATACTATGTGAATTGTTTGAGATTGCATATTTGACTACATATTACTTGTTAATTGTCTAAATATCATATCTATTCCTATTTGTATATCTGTTGTTTGATATAACTGTGTTTGCCATATTATACTCCTACTGGTGGTTGGAAGGTCTGATGGAATTGGAAAGGGAAGTATTAGTTAGACTAAAGATTCCTTTGTCAGTTGCCATTTATGGTTTAGCCTGTTTATAAGCTTTGAATTATCTGTTGGAAGTTCTAGGATTGCCTTTGGCTTTCCCAGGACATCACATGTTAGATATGTGGGCACTGTTACCATACTGAGAACCTCCGGTTCTCACCCATGCGGATTTTGTGGTTTTCAGAGACAAGACGTGAGGTTTTTCGCTGAAGCATGCTGGAGGCTTCTGGATTTGCGAATATCCTTTGTTTTTGGGACTCTATTTTAGTTTATATGTTTTGCTTAGATACTCTTATCTCTACTAAATAATACAAACTGTGATGACTCCTCTTATAGGAGATTTTGGAGAATAGATTTTCTGTATTTATGTCCCTTTAGGTTTCCTTTGGGGTTTCTTATTTTATTTACATGTATATATTGCTATGCTCGGACCGGTTATCTTCGCAACCGGATTTTGAGTTTTGATATTCCTGTTTTTGACACTCTTTTGTATACATATAATCTCGCTTTAGCTTATTCCTTTATTCGTTACGTTTTCGATCGAAGTGTTGCGCTTTCGAGTTACGATTTTATTTTACCCCGTTTTCTTCAAAGGCTCCTAGTTATAATCAATTTTTCACACTATTATACGTACTAAATTTTATGTTTTTTAGATGTCATAATACCTTGCGATCTCTATATTATGACTTCAGCATAAGACTCTGTTTGGTAGGGTGTTACAATATAGATCATGCACACACTGATAGCAACTTTATTGGAAACCCGGAATTATAGGTCAAACTTTGAAAGTTGCAACTTAATCACCAGAAAAGACCAATAATTGGATCAAATGCAACTCACACTTCTCTTTACTGCACACACAGTAGCCATAAATCATAATTTGGAATCATCACTTATAGCATGTGTTAGCTAAAATGACAAAATTAAATATTTAAACTTAACACTGTCTTCAATGGCTATTATCTATGAAATTCAAAGATAATAATCAAACAGTAAAATACAACATGTGTTAGTTAAAGTGGCATTTATTTCATTATGTAAACTAATATTTAGTAATGCACTTTGTATAATAAAATCAGAGTATTCAAAGACTTTATTAGATGGAAAAAAATCTAGCATAAAAGATAAAAAAAACTAAAGACAAAATGCCTTTATCCACTCTATCTCTTTTGAAGTTTCTTTAGATACATTTTTTTTGGTGTCCTTATTTTCTAGTTCTCTTTCTACTTGTTTTGGTGTAGTCTTCTTTCACATATTTTAAAACTAGCAAATTAAACAACCGAAATTCAATCAAATTCAAAAAGTAAAAAAAGTTAAAACTCAATAATCAAATATCAAGTATGTTATAATCAAACATGATATAATATCATGTTTTAAAAGGCGAGCATAATCAAATAGACTTCAAATCATATCACAAAAATTCAGTTATAATCAAACATGCTGTAGATATCAACTATGCTATAATATAATTTTTAAAAATTGAGCATAATCAAACTTATTCAGTATAATAATAAATCATACTCCAACTCATATCACAAAAATCCAGTTATAATCAATTAATAGTCTACTAATAATCAATTGTTAAAATTAGCATACTGAGACTTCAATTCAAAACCCTAACTTAAATATTTTTAATACAAACTATGCACAACACAAATTCATTTATAGAAACTCAAAATAAAGAAAGAAAGTGCAGTCAAAGAAGTTGATAGAAGCTCAAAACAAACAAGAAAAATATTGTCGAAGAAGCTGATAGAATAAAACAAGGTAAATGCAAGGAATTTGCAGAATCGAATAAGGAATAGAAATCTATCTTGCAAAATCAACTAAGAAAAATGCAGTCGATGAAATTCGCGCCTGAGACAGAGAGCACCACGCCCAAGACAGAGGAAGGAGAATCGCAACCGCATCTAAAAGAGAGGGAAGGAGAATTGTGCCACCGGAGAGAGAGAGGAAAAGAGAATCGTGCCGCCGGAGAGAGAGAGAGAGAGAGAGAGAGAGAGAGAGAGAGAGAAGGAGAATCATCGTTGAGAATGAGGATGAGGAAGGAGTCACGTCGGAGAGTGAGAGTGAGAGTGAGGGAGGGAGAAAGAAGAACGTTTGTTTCAGCGCGTGAGAGTAGATCTGGCAATTTATACCCTACCTGCGGGTACCCAACCCGGACTAACCCGTTCGGGTAGGGTAGGGTGCAAATTTGCCTGTAAGTAGGGTAGGGTACGGGTTTAGGGTATACCATACCCTACCCTACCTGCATCCTTAATATATTATCTAATATATATGTAAAAGTTATGTATGTAGTGAAGAAAGTGAGTATTGTACTCACAATCTTCTTCTTATAAAAACTTGAAATAATCACTAAACTAGTTGATCATATTATTTGTAATTTTGTTGGATTTCTTTTAAGGTTTTATTGTTTTTAATTTTAATTTGAACTTAGTTTTTTATTTTCTATTTTTTTAATATGTATGAAATTTGGAATCATTGAATTTTATGTTTATTTGAAATTTATTTTTGTTTCTACGGGTAGAGTTGGGTAGGATAGGGTTTAGAACTTTAGGGTGCGGGTATGATTAGGGTTGAGAGATTGTCAACCCAAGGGCAGGGTAGAGTTTTAAGAAAGTTTTCAATGCGTGGCTAGGGTTAGGATAGAATCTAAACCCTACCCTACCCATTGCTAGCCCTACGTGAGAGTAAGGTTGAGAGTGAGATTTTTATTTTTAATTTTTGAATTTTATATTATATACGTATATAGATACGATGACTGAAAATAGTGGTTGAAAGTAATGTGTATATAGCACAACGGCTCATTTTTTTGTTATTGGAGCCATGTATGTGTTATGCTGCGTTATGGAGTATGGAGGTGCTAGACCAATATGTGGGGAACCTTTTTCTCAACTGTTCTGTAAACAAGTTAGACTATGTGACTTATATTTGAAAGAAAATTTGATGGGCGAATTGGATGGTCTGATTTGCAAGGAGGAAACTTTCAAATTTTGGACGAAGCAAATCGGACCGTCCGTGTTGTATGTATAGTTAATTTTTTTATAATATGAAAATCAATTCGAATGGTCCGAATTGATTATTATATATTTTTTTGAACGAGTTGGAACAACTCGCTGGGTCCAATTTATGCAGATATATGTATATAAAAATGTGTAACTCATAACCAAGTTAGCAGATACCATCTTCTTCTTCGTCTTGTTCTTCTGCTTTCTTCCACTTGTATTTCTCTCTTCTTTGCTATGAGGCAAAAAAATAATAGTGAAGTTTCTGTTTCTGTTTAGATTGGTGAGAGAAATGGATGAAAGAGTTCTTTTAAAAGTGTATTATTTTGGTCAGATTTTGTTATAAACATCTGAAGGAGTAAAATTTATTTGTGAAAATCCGTTAGATGTTGTTATTCCCTTCACAATCTCATTTGAAAAGCTCAAATGTGTGATTTGTGAAAAGATAGATTTTGCAATGTCAAGGAGAATATCATGTATTTTATACAGATATCACATACCAGTATTTGATGGATTCGTTCAATTTCAAACCAAATATATAACCGACGAAGTGAGTATGTGATGTGTGGAAAACAATCCAACATAAAACTCACCGGCAAGTGTACCGGGTCGCATCAAGTAGTAATTACTCACATGAGTGAGGTCGATCCCACAGGGATTGAATGATTGAGCAATTTTAGTTAGGTGGTTGATTTAGTCAAGTAAATAAGTGTTGATTTGAGTGATTTGTATTCAACAGAAGCTAAATTGCATAAAATTTAAAGGGAGAGGGGGAATTGACAGTAAATTAAAGAACAGAAGAAGTAAAAGAGCTAAATCATAAAGAACAAGTAATGTAAATGACTGAAACTTAGATTGCAAGAAATGTAAATGGAAGAATCTTAGAGTACAAGAAATATAAAATTGCTGAAAGAGTAAAAGGATCTGGGAGCTGGGATTTTAAAATTAAACAAGAGAATGTAAATAGTAATCAATCAGAGAAGTAAAAGATTAATTGAAATGCAGCAGATCTCAAACAGAAAAGAAAAATTATTTGAAGAAGCAATACAAAAAGTGAATTCAACTCAATTGTAAAATCTAAAAGAGAAGTTGAAGATCTCAGGGGCTGAATGAGACTAGAAAATAAGTCTAGATCTCAATTTCTTCCTTGATCCAACAGAGAATAATTACAGAAGAAATAGAGATGAAAGTAGTAAAGAGAACTTAGATCCAAATCATAATTCCTTGAAATTATGCAGAAAGTAAATAAAGAGATATCTCAGATCAAGAGTGAAACAGAATTTCTTCAATTCTCAATCCAAGATTCAAAACAAAGAGTGAAGAGTGTAGAAGTAAGAACAAAGAAGAAGAGAATTCAATTCTCAATCCCAATTCCCAAACCCAAAGCTAGAATCTAAAATGAGCTCAAAAATGAAAAATGAAAAAGTAAAAGTGTCAAAAGGTCTTCTTTAAATCAAACTAACTTCTATTTATACACTTCTTATTTTTGAATTTCAGAATTTGGAGTGGGCTTGTCAAATTTGGTGAAGACTTGGATCCAATTTGGCCTTTGGTTGCAAAATGGTTCATAGAGCACCTTCCAGGGGAGCGCTCCGTGAAAATATTAAGCGCAGCGCCCTTTGCCTTGTGTCAATCCCATTTCCAAGCATTCCTCATAGCGCTACGTGAAAAGATTTAGCGCAGCGCCCCTTTTGCTTGCATAAGGCTCCAAATTCGAATCCTGGTGAGTGCATTTTGTGGCCAATTTCCTTTTGTGAAGAGTAGCGCTTCCCTTAGTTCCCATTTCGAACCATAGCTGCCATTTGAGTGCTTTCTTGCTTGGTGTAGCGCTTCTCCATCCCTCCATGTGCTTGGTTTAAATCCTGGCTCCATCTTCCTTTGATGTAGTGCTTTGTTTTTATTTTGGGAGAGAGCACGATAAAGTGAAAACATTTCACGTAGCGCTCTCTCCATTTTAAGCGCTGGCCTTGTTTGGTCCTTGTAGCGCTACAAGAAAAAGCACAGGGCCAAGTTAGAAAGCACTATGCCTTGAGCGCTTGCGTTGGGCGCTTGCCTTGGTCTTGTTTAGTTTGATGCTGGGTCTTGGCGCTAAATTAAAAAGCGCTGCGCTAAATCTTTAAGCGCCATGGCCCTTGTTCCTTTGCTAAACGCCACGCTTTTGTGCCTTGGGTCACGCTTTTCAAAGCGTGGCCTAAGGTCCAAAGTGTTCTCTAAGATTCCTTTTTTCTTTTTTTCATCATTTCTTCACCTACAAGTAATCAAAATAACCAATCAAAGCATTACCAAATTTAAAAGGTTTATAAATCATTCAAAAACCAATTAATTCTAGCTTAAACCATATGATTTTGTGTCAAATACAGGATGGTTGGTTGATTTAACATAACCATACAATTCCACTCTAAATTACTTACTTACAATGCAAAAAAGTGCATAAAACCTAATGAAACAAGTGAAGAATGCTTGAAAAGCTAGGATGACTTGTCATCAGTATGCAGGAGATGTTTTCAATGTATATTGAAAGTCGTGCCCAAATGTTGTTCATCAAGCTGTACATTGAATTCGAACAATCTGAGACCGACCGAAATATTGTACGGGAAGATTACAATAGTGACAGTGAGAAAGAGTTTGAAAGCAATTATGAAGTTGTTGATCCAAATGGAGATGAAGATCAAGGTGACAGTACTATGGCTCCAAATGTGACAGACGTGGCAAATGCACTGACAAACGAAGTGCCGTTTGAGGAACCATCTTTCATGCGAGTGTTGGATTTGGATGCCATGCATGCTTCGGAGTTTCCAGAATATATGAGCGCCGGTAAGTAATTGCCTATATTTATAAGACGAATTAGAATTCTGTAATAATTTATATTGATTGATGGACGAAATAGTTAAGTGACATGTGAAAATATATTCAATTAGCATTTGTTTATGTGTTTATGTAGTTAAGTTTGGATAATAATATTTTTTGTTAGTTATTGATGTAGTTAAATATTAATTAGTATTTATTAATCAATATTTATTTGTGTTTTTATGTTTTCTTTTTTTGTTAAGATTGAGATAATAACATGATGTAAAGTTTATTTATATCATCATTGATGTATTGAGTGTTGATTTACCTTTAATTTCGATTATTAAATTTTCGTATGGTTGCCGTCGTGGCCAAAATTCCTCTTGTTGCAGATGGTAAATTTGTTGTGGGAATGGAATTCAGTTCAAGGGAAGCTGTTATTAAGGCGATAAAAGAGTATGCCATCCGAAGAAGTGTAGACTACCGGGTGTATGAGTCGAAGCTGTTGACATTTTATACCAAGTGTACACAGTATTAAGAGGGGTGTGATTGGCTTATCAGGGTTAGCATGATCAGCAGAAAGTACTATTGGGTTATAAGGAGGTATTGCAGTCACACTTGTACCAGACACCATTTTTCAGGATCATTCAAAGCTGGATTTGAACACAATTGCAGAAGCAATAAAGTCGTAGGTTGAGGCTGACCCCTCGTTAAAGGTAAAATCAGTTATTGCAAAAGTTCAATCGTAGTTCAACTACACCATCAATTATCGGAAAGCATGGCTGGCTAAGCAAAAGTCAGTAAAAAAAATATTTGGAGGTTGGGAAGCATCGTACGAAGCATTGTCAATATAGTTTGAGGCTATGCGTCATAAGGAGCCATCAGCTATCGTCCATTTTGAGACTATGGCTACATATCAAGGCGATGACTTGGTAAGTGATATCCGGGTATTGCATCGACTCTTTTGGAGTTATTACCCCTGCATTAAAGCATTCAGACATTGTAAGCCAGTTGTCCAGGTGGATGAGACTTACTTGTACGGAAAGTATAAAGGTTGTTTGTAAGTGGCAGTTTTACAGGATGGTAACAATAATATTGTCCCATTTGCATTTGCTATTGTGGAGGGAGAGACTTCTGATGCGTGACAATTTTTTCTTAGTAACCTGCAACAACATATTGTGACTCGGGATGGTATGGGACTGATATCCCACCGACACGAATCCATCAATGCAGTTGTGGCTCGCAGTAATGGAGCTTGGTCACCTCCTAGAACTTTCCACATATTTTACACAGGTATATAGAGTCGAATGTAGGATAACATTGAGTAATTTGAAGTTTGTTATCAATAGAGTTACCTTCAATAAGTGTTTGTTAACCTTTTTTGTTTTTTATTACTATGTAGGATATTCGAGGACGATGCGCGAGTACGAAGTGCGTTACCAGCGGTTACGAGAACGGGATAAGGCTTACACTAACTGGTTAAACCAAATCTTCCGTGAATAGTATGCATTGGCATTTGATGGTGGATACCGATGGGATTACATGACGACAAATCTAGTCGAATGCATCAACTCAGTCTTGAAGGGTGCATGCAATCTCCCCATTACTGCACTTGGCAAAGCAACATTCTACAAGTTTAACGAGTTGTTCACATGAAAAAGAGCCGAGGCGGAGACTCGGATTAATGCTGGCTATATTTTTTCTAAGCTTGTGACCTCAAAATTGCATGCAAACCAACTTGCATCAAGAAACATCCAGGTTAATTGATTCGACAGGCAGAATGAGGTCTTTGAAGTGCGTGAGATGCCAAGTGGGTTGGAGTATACCGTCGACCTTCGTTGGCACCGATGTGACTGTGGTGAGTTCCAGCTGGACCAGATTTTGTGTCGACATGTGTTTGTATGTTGTGCAAATCAACGACTGGATTGGCAAGTGTATGTGCATGACGTGTATAAGATGGACCAAGTTCGACGGGTTTACCGAGCTAGGTTTTATCCACTGGGGAATCCTACTACATGGCTTGCATACAATGATTCATACCGAATTTGTACCTAAAACGCGTTACCAAAGGTCCCCCAGGATGACGCGCTTCTTGAACGAGATAGACACGCGAATGCTGCATCGTCCACGGCAATGTAGGCAATGTGGGGCTAAAGGACACAGCCATAGTAAATGCCGTCACTCAGTTGGTGTAAGTGCCGAAAATAATGCTCAGTAGAATTATATATTATGTTATTTGAAACCTTGTAGCTTATATCAATCTACTCTATGACAAATGCGACTTTAGAATAATATATTATGCTATTTGAAACCTTGTAGCTTATATCAATCAATTCTATGACAAATGCGACTTTAGAATTATATATTATGCAATCCATCCAAAAAAATTAACGACATTTGAAACATTATAACTTGATACATAATAATTGATACATAGAACAGTTAATTCATACATAGAAAAATTAACTGATACATAGACATGTTAACTAGACAACATCTACTTTCTCATTACCCACTTTACATCTTTCACAAGATTCATGCATTTTTTAGCAACTTTTTTGAACACAGACGTAGTGAATCGATTAGCGCTACGACGAGGCAGATCAACCCCTGAGATAGTACCCTTTACTTGTCTCATCTGGAGTGCGTGCGTCACCTGTAACAATTTAATTAGACAGACAATTCTATCATGAATATAATTACATCAACTGAGGAAACAAGTATATAATATAATCAAACCAACAGAGATACCACATATGAATATACAATAATGAATTGACCAAACAAGTAAAGTAATAATAGGACTTGCATCATCACCATCAACAAGTGCATCATTACGGGATTCTTCATCCTCGTCTATGTTCTCATCTTCATCCTCCTTCTCCTCCTTGTCATCTGGTTTATCTACTAGATACTCATCAATCTTTTACTCAAGTGTCTCAGCATTTTCTTCAATTAGACTCGTTGAAACACAATTAGAGTTTTGACTATTAAGAACTCATCGACCACCACCACTTCTACTAGAGTCACCAGATACCAACCCTCCAGAAGCATATGAAGAAGTGCGGCATGAATGCCTCGCGTCTAAAGAATACCTACCTACCATGATGTCAGACTGATGACCATATTGTGATTGGCCTACATCGGTTGCCATGAACACAAGCAACTGACTAAAAAAACCTCCATCTCCTGAGTCAAACTATTGCACACTCCAATACTGTTGATGTATTTGGTATGATGAGGTAAATTGTATTTGAGGTACATATTGTTCTTGTGGAGGTAGAGGTGAAGGTGGAGGTGGCAGTGACTGTGGCTCCTGCTCTTCATTCTCTTCATTCTCTTAAACCATATCATCCATAATCTGATCACCCTCATCATTCTCTTAAACCACAAGATCCGACAAATTCAAATGGTTGTCATATTTTGTACGGAACTAAAGCCTATAAATATCTAGGAGATGTTGTAGACCATCAAACTCAGTCAGAACGTGAATATATCTATTTGTCCACTGCATCACCCAAAATAAATGATTCGTGGCTGTGGCCCAATTAAGATCCTTAAGAGTAGTCAGGACTTCTCCTGAACAAAACCAAATTGTCGCCTATACCAATCAGCTGCATGCCACTCAATACATTCAAAAAATACCAACGACACCGTAGCCCTCCAAACTACCGAGTGCATGTAGATGTCTGCAGCAATTATATCCGGATCCACGCGATCCACAGCATAAGCAACCCACACAAACTGAAAAAAAAATAAACGAGACTTATTATTACAATCCGAATAACAATAACACTAAACCCAAACCAAATACTTCTTTAATGAAAATATACCTGGTCTTCTTGAAGATAATCCAAACCCTTTCTAAAGTGAGCAAGCGTAAGATACCTAAAGCGTCAGTCTCCACGCTCCCAGTTACGCCACCTAATATGACTTATTTCATTAACAGAACTAGATTCTAAATATAAAGATACGGAGTAAATGTAAGATAATGTTACCTGTTTACAAACGAACAACTACGGAATTCCCTAGAAACCAATGCTAGATATGGCAGGCGGATCCAAACCCAAACGAACAGCAGTGTTAGCGGACCATTGATCTCTTTACAGTCAAAACGAGATGCCCTGCATAACGCCCTATACAGATGTGCGAGGCATGCCGATCCCCAACTGTACTGTCCGATAATTATCTAAAACAACCAATTTATCCAAGAAATTATTTCTAACTTACCACTAATAATAATAAATAATAGATACTTCCAATTCCTATCTAACTAATGTTTCACTGTAATATTAAAATCTCACTTACAACAACATATTCATGTCAATTAAAAACCTAACAGTAAACAAATAATTATTATCAAAAAACAAATACATTATATTATTATATTTTACAAAACCTAATTATTGATTAAAATAAGCAACATTAATCCAAAAATATATTTTTTAAACATATAGCTTTTACTAAAATTATTACACAATTTAAACATGTACGTCTTACTAATCTATCATATTAGTCTAACTCATACATTGCCATTGATTAAAATATTCTCTAACTATATTTATATATATTTCTAACTATTATTTAAACATATATTCTTAATTTTCAAAAACGTCACTAAATTTTGTAACATATATATTCCTAAATTCAATTTCTAACAATAATAATAAAAATTCGGACAATTTACCTATATAAAATAAATAGAAGAAAAGTTTACTTAATTGCAACAATTGAAAATTGGTTACTTACATGTCCTAAAATATCTTTATATAATTCGTGATAACATATCACGTTTTACAATTTATAGAGAATTTTGTGCATAAATCGTGATAGCATACCACGGTTTATGAGAGCCTATATATCTATAACAAGTTGAACTACTAACAACAATAATTATAATTAAATTTTTGATAATAATAATTATAATTTTAAAATATCAAAAAATAATTTAATAAATAAACTTAAATAATTAAGATAGCTGAAATATTTTATAATAAGAAATTTAGAATGATCAACATCTTTAAATTTTTGTTTCTTTGACATTTTAATTTTTTTTCAAAAACTAATGAGAAAAAAAGGAAGAATTAGACAAAAGAGAAAAAGGAAGAATGGTTGCTGAGTGAGATGGAGATAAAATTCATTCCGAAAGGTGGGTATGCATACAATAAAGAGGTATGTTAGGGTTAAGAACACCGTTGCGACACGTAACGAGGGAGGAATAATTCGAACCGTCCGTTTTGTCCCATGAAATCGGACCATCCGATTAATCTGGAAAAACTCGCACTGTTTCGATTAGTAGCTTCCTAATACCACACGCCGATAAAACAGGCATGTTCTTCATATCGCTGTCATATACCAATCTCTTCTCCATATGAAAATTAAAAAGCGTAGCACAACCCATAATATATAAATGTCTTAACCTCATATAAAATATATATATAAATAATACAATTTTCTTACCGGATGTCTAGCCATATACCAATAAAATTGCTTAATCAATAGAATTACAGTCGAAAGAATATTCCCTGAACGTTAAAAATAGAGCAGAAATGAGTGAAACAAAAAAGTAATTATTAAAAAATTAGATAATAACATATATGCAACTTTTACTGTCATTTGATTCATTTGTATCATAAAAAAAATATAACTCAATGAATCATAACACAGGTTCTAGTGACACAATCAATTACAAAAGATGATAATTGAAAAATAGCAGTAGTACCTTTATGACGAGTAGAATGAAGCTGCATAAGCCCATTCCTTTGAATCTCCGGCGAAAGTGGAAGCTCTTTTTAGTTGCAACGCTTTTTAAGAAGATCAAAACAGTTTTCTCCAAAGAAACCGTAGTGCAGTGGATGAAGAGAAGGGAAAACAGAACTGGATGATGATGAATAAGAGAACAGATCAGAGAAAAAATTTGAGCTAACTAACTTTACAGATCCTGGTATTCCAGATGAATCTAACTCATAAAAATGGTTGCTTTAGCAAAATCACTATATGAAACAGGATGTCATGAAAAAAAAAAATTGAACATGAGAAGAAGAGCATGATAGCTCATAACCAGTGGCGGAACCAGAAATTTCATAAGAGGGGGGCCAATTAAATATAAAATATAACAAAAAATTAACAAAATATGATTTGTAGCATATATATCAAAAAAGTAATTATATTATATAAAAGTCAATGTTCAACTACATACTTTAAGATTTTGATATTTTTAAACTTGCTCGACGATGCTTCATGGAACTAAAATCATCAATTATCATCTCTGAAGTGAATTTTGAAGCAATTTCCTTTTCAATATATACAATCATACAATCTGCTAAAAATTCATCTTCCATCTTGTTTCGAAGCCTTGTTTTAATAATCTTCATAGCTGAAAAGGCCCGTTCAGTTGTTGCTGTTGTCACAGGAAGAGTCAAAACAAGACGAATTAATCTATCAATTAAAGGATATATATTTGATTTTCCTGTCTCTGTCAATTTTTGACACAATTCAGCAAGAGTAGACAAATTCTGAAAATCTGGAGCTTTAACCACATCAAGTTCATAATGTTGTAACTCATAATCCAATTGAATCTTTTCTTGCTCAGAAAAATCTAAAGAATAGAAATTCTTTGCAAGATTGCATATGTTGCAAACACTGAATAACTTGAAAGCATCTTTAGGATCTAGAGATGTACTCAGTATGAGGAGCTCGGTTGCTTGCTCACTAAATCTACTATTTAGCTCTTTCAATTGAAAATCTATCACGCTAGTAAAAATGTCAACACGATAGTGGTGTTCAACAGTGACAACATCCTTTTTACGACGAGACCGAATTATGTCACTAAAAGAAGCACCCATATCAGGTATCTGAATAGCATGATCATTGCAGAAAGAACTAACTTTCTCCAAAAGTGCTCCCCAACTACTATCTCTTAACTGTTGAATCAATGACTTTGTACTAGAAACCAGATGCATAGCATTCAAAATGTCTTGAGATTTTTGTTGCAATGCTTGACAAAGTTTATCAGTGATTCCCATGATTTCTTTCATCATATGCAAAATGAAAACAAAATCAAATGATAATAAAGATTTAAGAGCATAAGTAGCATCACCACGTTGAGAATATGTAGATCCATTAGTAGCCAAATCTTCCAGA
>NC_029775.3:74837263-74861061 GCF_000817695.3 Arachis duranensis
AAAAAAATATTAAACCTATTGAGCAATAACAAATAATTTTAGAAACACAAATATATAATAACCAAAAATAAAGTTATTGATTTACCTGATTATTTTTTGTTCCAAGTCTCACAAAAAAATAATTCTATTGAGTTTTGTCCTCACTTCAATCTTTGAACACTGTCCATTATAAAAAAAAATAAATTAATTATTTTAAATAAATAATGTAAATAATACTTGACATTGTCATTAACTTAAAAAAAATTGAAATATACCTCTTTGAATCTTTGTTGTGCATTCAATGGTTAATATTTTGTTGTTCACTTCTCTTCAATGGTTTTTCTTCATATGTCTTGTTTTGGTATGAAAAGAAAATTAAAATGAGAAGAGTAGAAGACCAAAAGTTTGGAAACCACTAAAAGAGAGAGAAAAGTGGCGCTGATGCCTCTAATGGCTTGAAACAAATATTTGAAAAATGTACTAGTGTTACTTTAATTAATAGTATGGGCTTGGGCTAGTATAATAGAACCATTTTTATTAATTATTAGAATGGGCTATTTGTTAACAAGAGCAACAATAATTCAAATATCTAATACATAATGCAGTTTTTAGTTTTTTTAATTTATAAAATTTTGTAAGTTATATTTTTTTTAATATTATATATAAAAAAATTTAATATTATTAATTATTACTATTTACTATTTTTTTTAAAAAAAATTGGGGGGACCATGGCCACCTTAGGTCCCCGTGGATCCGCCACTGCTCATAACAAGAGAGAGGCGATGCAGATCTTGTGTTCATTCATGGCTAATCACGATCTTTTTTCAAAGTAGTCTTTTCCTGTTGAAAGATTCTACTGTTGGAAGCCAAGAGGAATCTGAGAAATAATATCAAAAGTTAATACGGAGAACAAGGAGGTAAGAACTAAACGAGCGATTAAATATATTTGACCTAAAATATTTATTTTTAAAAAAATAAAAAATTTTAAACCAAATACATATTAAAAATTTTCAAAATCATCTAATATAAACATTCAAATTTTCATATCAAAATAATATCTGAAATTCTACTAAACATCTGAATGTAGAAAGTCTATGTTGAAAGCTAAAGCTAAAATTTTGTCCGATCATTTATATTAAATTAAATATTCAAAATTAATAAATCTTAAATTTAACAAATTTCAAAAATTTCAAAATACTAAAAAAAATTAAAATTATACACAAAAATATCTAAAAAAATTTAAGTTCTATTTATTTTAAACAAACATAATACACGATAAAGACATTTTAAATTTTATTAATTATAACTAAATATAATATAAAAACAAAAAAATTATGTCTTTTTGAATTGAAATTCTAAATTCTAAATTTTAATTCTAATTCTAATTCTAATGTTCGACTACAATTAAAAAAAATAACCAAGGCGGCCGAAGAAAGAAAAACTTACCTAGGAACATTTTGAGACGAAAAACAATTTATTTAATTAGATATTCAGTTAATTTTTTTATTTTTTAATAAAATAAAATTTAAAATTTAATAAAAAATAAAAACATTAAATAAAAATATTTTAAAAATTAATTAATTTCAAGTATTCATATATAAAATTCTCGATTTTAAATGTACCGGTTCAATATTACATATATAAATTAATAAATAATAAACTACATATCTCTTACCGAAGATTGTGTCAGAAAATCTTATCCATGCGTAAAAAGTAAAAGTTTCACGTGATGATAAGTTGATTAATTCTTATTTATTTTATTGAATTTCAGACGTTTGGTCTAAGGGTTTATCTTTGCTTTTTCTTCTTCTCATTTATCATTTCCTAGGGAACGTGCGCGTTCTTCGCCACCGCCGTCCACCAATACGTGTCATTCACCTCAATCCATATAATAGTACCAACACAGATAATGAAATTTAAATATAATATAATAATAGTTATTGTTATCATACCTCAAATTATATACTGAGTAGTAATTTTGATATTTGATTTTTAAATTTTGTTTATGTTTTTTATTTTTTTAAATATTAATTTAAATGTATTAGTTTTTAAAAGAATAATATGCTATTTTTAAATAGATAATTTTAAATTATATGTTACATCTAGTTGTACATTAATTAATGAGTTAAAATTATTTATTTTTTCTATTATTTTAAAATTGTTTATCTTTTCTATTATTTAAAAAGTCCATTTTTTATATTATTTAAAATCTTTCATTTTAAAACTTCAATACAAATAAAGTTATTCATTTAAAATTTATAGTGTACACATTATAATATTTTTTATCTAAGATAACCTTTATTTGAAGCAACATTTAATAAAAATTATGTTAAATAAATAAAGATAATATTTTTAATCAGTTATCTTTGAATAAGACAAAAATAACAAAATTTTTAATCATTCATAAAAAAAATTATCTTTAATATCTAAAGCAACATTTATAAAATATTACAAAATAAAAACTTTAAGATAATATTTTTAAATAAAAATATAACATTTTATGAGAATCTTCAAAAGAATTAAACAAATAACATTTATAAAATGTTGTCTAAAATTATTTATAATTAAAAATTTTAAAAGAAAACTTTTAAGTTTTAATCATATTCCCACAAATTATATTTTCAATAAAAAAATAAACTTAAACACAAAAATACAAAAGTGTTTCAGAGGTTCCATTTCACGCCATACACAAGAGCCTAAAGCCTTAGCTTTCTCCCCTACAACAACGTAACACCCCCACCGTACCCTTTCTCCCCTTCCTAACGGCGACAGCAGGTCAGCAGCTTTCAATTGCCGGTGCACTCCTCCACGTACGTCGACGGTGTCATGCTATCCTCGACGGGCGACTGTGTGGTACCAAATCACAGACCTTTTCTCCCCTTCATAATGGCGACAGCAGCGCTCAATTGCGGTGTACTCCTCCACGTACGGCGACGGCGCGGTGCTCTCCTCGACGAGTGCGGTGCTCTCCTCGACGGGCGCGGTGCTCAATCGCGAGAAACTCCTCTCCGTTCTCTTCACCTTCTCGTTCTTCCTCTGTTCCTCCGTTTCCAGGTATTTGAGAAGACTAATTTTGATGTTCTCTGAATTAATTCATTATAGTTTAGATAGATTTTTATTTTTAGTTAGTAAATTATTTTGCTGTTCTCTGGTTTGCTGGCATGTGATTTCGCTGTTTTACAGATTATTATTGCTCTGTATAAAAGTTTGTTATATGTATATAAGAGCAAATAAAACTAATAATATAGAGTGATATAGAGATTATTGAACTGAGACACTAAAAGCCTGCGCAAACATTGTAAACAATCTTGTTGTATAGGATTAAATTATCGTATCGAGAAGCTGATGAACACATTTGGGGTTTCAATCTCATTGTTGGTGGCAGCCCTTGCATTGCAACAACCTTGCTGGGAGCAATAGGGTAAGTAGGGGGATGAATTAGAGGTAAAGAATCTTCCCTCTTTTTTTATTACTGCCGTATTCTTGACTTGGTTAAGAATATAATGACCACCAACCAATGAACTAAGTTTAAAGAAAGAAAGAAAGAAAAAAGGAAAAAAGAAAAAAACTGTTAATATTCTTTGTAAAATCCAAACATTTTGGATGTTATCTAACTTGAAAACAGTTTTTACACCCCATTTTTGTTGCCAAAGTAAAGGCAACGGGTTTAAATAAGTTTTAATTTTTCACATTTGTGATTTCACATTTACTATTTTAAGAAAAAGACATTAAAGACTGTTCAATTTTTTTTTTTTACCTGTTAAGATTGATCTTGTTTAATGATGGTCTTGAATCGTGCCATGTTTGGAAGTTTTAATGATATATATGGGAAGACCAAGATCAAGTTTCTAATATCATAAGTTTCTAGGGACATAGTCAATCAAAACAATGAAAAACTAAAGTGATTGATCTATTGTAAAATCTATTCTCTATTATTTTCTGTCATTCTTATCAATTCAGTTCATTTGTGAATGATATCAATTTAAGAAGAAAAAAAGCTAACAAACTCATAACTCATGTTTGATGCAAATTAGTACCACACTAAAATTAGTTCATTTAATAATTTTCGTCTCAATTGGATACACTCTTGATTATATGTTCTGCATTCATATAGTTTTGGGAGTTGATTGACAGTATAATTTGATTATCTGAATTTTCTGCTTACTTTTTTATGTGTGAAGACAATGAAATTTGAGGTTCATTAGGGTTATGTAATTGTATGCTTGAATCATTGAAAGGAATATAATTTAGATGTCATAGTATAATTTTCTTATTGTTATGTAGCAAAAAACTGTATTCAATATTTTTATTTATTTTTAGTTTAAGGGATTACTTTACCTTTGTGGATGTTAAAAAATAAGTTTCTAAAACTGTATTTATTTGAGTTAGCTATCATTTTGTGCTTGAAAGTATTATATTATGCTGAGAAAAATATTACGTTAGACATCATTTATGTTTGAACAAGTTCTTTAATGATTTTCTTCATTTAAAAGTTTAGAATCCTCTACTATATTATTACTTTTTATTTCTCCTCAACTTTATTTATTTCCGGTAATACTATTTGAGTTTTGCTTTCTTTTTTTTAATTTAATTTTTTTCTTACCAAAATCTGAGAATTAGATGAATAATTCTAAACGAAATTGAATGAACCTTGAAAGAGATTTACTTTATAGCTTTGTCAAACTAGGTTTATAATTCGGATGGACAAGGTTTAATTGTTATACTCAGAAGTACTAAATCTCCTTAGGCTACTCTTAAAAGAATTTTTTGGATGACTAATTTTGCTAATTAATTCTTTTTTATTTAGTCCTCTTCTTAATGGAATTTTTCACTTGTATTTTATTTTGTTTTTGGATTTGAAGAGTCAAAAAAAGGCTTTATACCAATGTCTCATGATTATTTTATTTTTGGGATGTGTGAGTATTTTATTAGAGTAGAGCCTCTCCCGCTTTTTCAAAGCCAAGAGCTTTAACTACAGATCACTTATATATACACACTAAAAATCTACCATTAATATTAAGACACTTATCATCGTATATGAATATACACCAACTATATATTCAATTAGCTTAATTTGCTTAGCTAGGCTTCATGACTGTGGTGCTTCACATGTTACAATGGTTGCAGATTTATAAATTTTCAAAAAACGTGATATGCTGGACCATTACAACATGTATGTAAAACGTTACATCTTCATCTAACATTTTTTGTTTTTTTTTTTATTTAATTTCTATACAAAAGCACCAAAGAAAAAGAGAATTACAAATTAAAAAATGAACAGAGAATGCAATAAGGATTGCAATTATTTTGTTGAAATCTAGATCATTTATATCCATCAGAATTATTTGCATAATTCACTGAGTTAACTAGTTCATATAGAAACGATTATTATTTTTTTTTTGTTCTGTTGGCCACTTTGATTGAGCTAAATAGTTCATAGAGAATAATGTAAATTTTATTCTTTACTTTTTTATAGAGAAAGATTACTTTAGAGGAGTTTGAGGAATATTGGTGGACATTCTAGGATTTGAATTAGATGACTATAAGCAATGGTTGCAAGAATTGGAAGATATTGTGAAACTTATGTTGCAACAAATTTCTCTTAGTATGAATGTTGATGAAGCGTTTTCTCTCTTGCGATCTAAGCAATCGTCTGCAAATAGTGCACAAGATCCAAATTTGATTCTTCGGCGTTCTCCTCCATTGACTCATATAGCAAATCATGATTAGGTATATGTGTGCTAAATTGTTGTAACACTTGAGTATACATGTTATTGTTAAACTGATGTTTTGACTATAATTTTTTTGTCCATTTAAATTTGACTGCAACTTTCTTATGGTTGGATGAAATTTTCTAAAGAGATAAATGCAATTATTGGCACAATGGTAAAGCACAAAGTCTTTTTGGTTTCAAATGGGAAAATTAGTTTCTTTTTTGTTTAAGTTCATCATCAGAAAAACATGTATTCTGTAATCTTATGTTTATTATTTATTTGACTTGGTAACTTAACAAGTATGTTAATTGGCACTTGGAAGACCTTTCTATATATATGCAATATATATTATTAGCTTATTCTTCCTATATTGATTAAATTAAATTTAAATATTTAAATATTATTAGTGTGTGTTATATATCCTTCAAATGTCATATAAAAATAACAAAGATAAAAAATATATTACTTTAGATATTAAAAAAGAGAACCTAAGAAAAATTTAATAAGGTGTTGCTTTAGGTATTAGAAAAAGACAACTGCAAATAAACTTAGATAAGTGTTTTTTCACATGCTTCGCTACATCAAAGGCACTCTATTTCATGACCTTTATTTTTCTGTCCATTCATCTTTATCCCTTTAGGCGTACTCAAATGCTGATTAGGCTAGTGATTCTACTGATCGCCGTTCTACTACTAGTTGTTGTTTGTTTCCTGGCGATGCTCTCATTTTTTAGCGAGCTAAGAAGCAAATGTTCACTGCTCGATCAAGCATAGAAGTTGAATATCGTGCTCTCGCTGACACCACTGTTGTCTTGATTCATTGGCTTCTCGCAGACTTGGGTGCTCTTCAGTCATCCCCGACCAATGTTTTTTGTGACAATCGCAGTGCTATTCAGATTGCGCATAATGATGCTTTTCATGAACGCACCAAACACATTGAGATTGATTGTTACTTTGTCCGGCAATGTCTCCTTGTTGACGTTGTTCACCTCGTCGTTGTTGGAACTTTAGATCAGACTACTGACATCTTCACAAAGGCTTATCATCCTATTTGTTTTCGGACTCTAGTATCTAAACTCAAGATGATATCTTTAGCTCCTACTTGAATTTGAGAAAGGATGTTAAAGAATAATTAAAATCAAATTAGTATCATTTATATTATATAGAATATGTGTATATTAATTGTAGAATCGTATGTTTTTATTATTTTGATTCTTCTAGCACCTATATATACCTCTATGTATTGTACCTTTTCAACACATTTAATAATATACTCTTCAAATTATTCTCTTGTTTCTAATATAGAGAAAAGAAAAAAAAATGTATTAGTGAACCTTCATTGTGAAAGTGTAGATAAAAATGTCTCGTTAAAATTATTTCAAACGATAATTTTGACCTTGTCTTTTAGCTAAAATATAAGTTTAAAGATGAAATATTTCATGTATTGGAAATAGAATAAAAGATATTCTTTCTCTCTAAAGTATATAAAACTTTACTGTATTTTATTTATTGAATGGTATTAGACCAAGGGAAATTTGGCAAAATATACTCAGGTCATCACTGTTTTTTTTGTATAAAGATTATTATAATATTTCATCAACTGAACCCAACCAACCCATAATAAAGAACTCATACTCACTACATATCCTCTAGTAGTATATGGTAATATAATAGCTCTCTCAATTTACACTCTCCCTTCATCAAATACAAAGTGAATGTTTTTTCTAAGGACCAAATAGAAATGATGTTTATAATGGAGATGGGGCAGATGCTGCTTTTATGTCCTCCGAGAAACCAGAAAGAGGGCCAGGTGCTGCAGCTCCAGAACTTAGAAGCTCAAACATTGCACGTCCAGGGTTCATTCTTTGCTTCTCACACAGTTCTGGCAAAAGCACCCCTGCTTATATAGCGCATCAAAGCAACATTTATTATTCTCTATAATAATAATAATAATAATAATAATAATAATAATAATAAAACAGAGTCCTCGGTAAATATTCAAGTTAGCAAATGTAAAATATTCTACCACATCATGAAAAAGGACCCCTCACTTCTTTTTTTTTTATTAATTTTATTTTTGGTAAGGATAGAACTATCGAAGAGTGACTGTATACTATAGATTAGATTTGAAGGAAGTGAGGTTGCAGGTAAGGTATCTGGGTGCTTTCATAGAGCATGGTACCATACACCACTCATTTTCGTGTGCCAACATGTCGTTGTTAAAACATATTATTCTATATATACAGAAAGTGTTTATTCTTATTGCATTGGTTGTTGAATATATAAGTTCTTGGAGAAGCTGTTCAAATAATTAAGGTCACAACATGGAATTTTCAACTACGACCATTATTGTTTTACTTTCTCGTTCTTCCTAATATATTAATCGAAAATATTTGATAACAAAAAAAAAATTAATAAAAAATAGTTATAACTTATTTAATAATAAATTTTAAATAAGACAAGTTTTAATTGTTTTTTTTTTTTTAGTATTATCATATATTAATAATGTAAGGTAGCTAATGACCACAAGAATATTACTTTTGAAATTAAGATAATAAAACAATACAAGTGAAGAGTTATTTTAACTCTTGCCGTTTGGATTAAGTTTAAATTTTATTTTTAATATTTAAAATATTTTATTTTTATTTTAAATATTTTATTTTAATTTTTTGATCAAAATTAAATTTTTTTTCTTTTAAAATTATCCCTTATTTTATTATGATTTTCTTTTAATCATAATTGTAATGCTCATAACGATGATTTTAGTGATTTGAGAATAGTAAACTTGACAAAATAATATTAAAAAAATAATAATAAAGGGAAAAAATGATCTTTTTTGAAAGAAATCTTTTTAATTTTAACTAGAAGACTAACATAGGACAAAATAAAATATTTAAAACAAAAATAAGTTATTTCAAATGTTTGAGATAAAATTAAGATTTAACTAAAATAATAAAGATTAAAACAATATTTTTTTTAAAAAATATCTTTAGTATTTAATTTTATACAACTTTTTTTCTAACGTTTTTTTATTTTTGTTAAAATTATCTTTGGACCTCTGTTTAAAATATTAAAGACAAAATTAAAAAATTCAAGAATAATTTTGAAATAATTAAAAATTTAGGGACAAAATTAAATGAATTAAAAGTATTTAAAAAATAAAATTAAACACTAAAATGTTTTAGAAGAAAATAGTAAATATTAACAACAAAAACATATGCTTTAATTTTACTAAATACAAAAATAGGTATATAGTTTATTTCTGTATGCAATTTCATTATGCGACGGTAGAAATTAATAAACAATTCTTACCCTCTCCAGCAGCCAAATTGAAGTAAAGGTCAACAATGTTGGGACATTTTAGGTAACAAGGTGGTGAGCAAAGTTCGGCACTGAATTGAGGCTCCAAGAATGCATCTGATGAAATGCCAACAAACTTCCTATCAACCCCACACGCCTCCACACATTCGTCTGTCTCTATGTAATCCCCCATCCTCTCTACCACCACTTCTGACGTCCGACACTGGTACTCCACGCTGCCGCCGGCCCCCCTCCGCGTCTCCAACAAACACCTCTTCCCTGAAGATGCTATTGAGAACGCACATGCTTCATTTGCTAACTCCTCACATACAACCTCCCCTGCCAAAAGATAGATCATGTATGTCAAAACTCAAAACATATATCATGTAAAAGTCAAAGAAACAATTGCACTGGCCATGGTATGAAATATATACATACAACATGAGAAATGTTCAATGTATGTACTATTTTGTATGGACATTTTGCTAGGATATTAGATGAAATTCGAGTTCTCAATACTTACTTAAACGGAATGATGAGTGAATTGACCATTCAATGAACTCAAATTAGTTATGCTGAGATTATATTTAAAATAGAAAATTTGTGTTCTTATATTTTTAATAAAAGAATCAAAAATGCAAAAACTTTGTATTTTTAGTTTCGAACACATTTTTTTTTTAATTTGTATTGTATCATTTCCTAACTACTAAATGCAATTTTAGTAAGTAATAAATGACTTAACACAATGTCTTATAAAAAATAAATACAGTTGATATAATTCAATAAAGCATACTTAATTACCGAAAGATACATGGATGAAGAGGGAAGAAAAGAACAAAACCAAAGGCAATTGGATCGAGAAAGACATGGTAAAGTTAAACTTCTGGCTATATAATATGGATTTTGTGATAGAGAAATAAAGGGGTTATGTATGTGTATGTAATGAGAATTAGTTATATGCTATATATGAAGGAGGAAATGTGATTTCAGCGAAAGGTGTATATATAGGTGTGGTGGCATGAACAATGCGTTTATATGATAGACACGTTTGGAAGGCTCAATAACACAAAAGCTATTGTGGTAATATACGTGTAATGCTCTTTAGCTATGTAATAATAGACTAATAATTATTATACGCGACTACGCGTAATTATTAAGAGAAATGTCATATGAAATTACTGGCCCAAAATATTCTCCAACTAATAACTGTCATGTTCAATTATACAAAAGATGATCAAGATCTATACCGTATTTGAAGAATTTTATGTATTTTAATAAAATAGGTATTTTAATAATTTTAGTTAACGATTTTAATTATAATATAATATATATTAATTAAAATTAATAGTAAAAAATACTAGAACATTAATGTCTTAAGAATATTTGAATTTTTTTTAAAGCATATATATTAACTTCGTTTGTCTGTATTTTTAGGATAAAACAAATATTTTTTTAAAAATAAATATTTATTTTATGTGCTTCTGAAAAAAAAAAGATAAAAACAATAAATAAGTAATTTTTTACATTTTTTGAAAAGTAAATAGGGTCGAAACCTGCATTGTTTTTATATGAAGAGGAAGAAAAGTTGCAAAAAGATAAAATCTTAATCAGTGTAAAAATTCTTAGTTATGATATTTTTTGCGCTATCTTAAAAATAAAGTAAATTATATTCTGGTTATTATTTATTAAATTTAAAAATTTAATTCCATTTTAAAATAAAAAGTCACCTCTAGTGCATACAAATATTATTATCAAAATAAAACTTTTTAATTAAATTTTTTATTATTATTAAAATATCCTTAAAAAGATAATATATAAATTAAATATTCTATCACAAGTTTATGTAATTATTTTATTTTATACTAATAAATAAATATATAATAAAATATTTTTGCTCATAACTAAAATTGTAATTTTATATAAAAAACATTTCTATAAATATATTCAAATATAAAATATCTTTCCACTTTTATTTTTTTCTTTTACTTTTAAAAAAATAATTCTTCCGACCGCACAAATGGCCATTATGTTGTTCACCTTCCATGCGTTATTATTATTCACGGACATGTGTGAAGTGCATTTGTTGCAGATGAGTAAACAGCAGTCAACCGAATCCTACATATTTATTCATTTAATAATTTCTACGCAAAAGCTAAATCCGCGTACTTCTTTTGTTATAACTTCTAAGTTATTTTCTTTTTATGGACCAAAAACAGAAATTCAGAAAAGCTTCACTTAATTAGGTGGGATCATTATGCTAGCCATTGAAAATGAAGGCCAGGCTTTGAAACTAAAATGTTACAACTAATAAATAGTTGAAACATAAATGAAATGGAGCTCACTTTAAAAATCAAAACAATACACAGTTCCCTTAAATTAAATTACTCCTACTGTATATCATTTGAGTGATATTTCAAATTAGTTCTTAATAATAACACGATCGATTTTCATTCATTTTAAATTGTATATACTGTTAATTGTTAAAGAATATACATAGAGTCACAAGCCAAATTGTTGAAAGTTAAGTTGTTAACGTCGTAATTAAGTGACACTTTAATTCTTTTCTTGTTTTTCACTACAAAAAAATTATTCATTTAACTACACTTTTTAAGTATAATTAAAATAAAAAATGCCTTATACAAAAATTATGTTTTTTTGGCTTCGAAAATATTTTAGTGGGGAATATCAATTCAGTCGTTACCTATTCTCAAAGTCTATATTTTTTTATATCAAAAATTACATTTTTAATATTTAGGAATAGGACGAATTTTGCAAGTGTTGCGTTTCATGACTAAAGATTACACTTTTTATCACCTGTACTTACCAAAATTTAAAATAATAGACTACACTTATTTTTTTCACTGTATCACCTTAAAAACATAACATTACATACTTATACATATTTTATATAAATATAATCTTATATCCCTTAATTTTTATTTTAATATATATATATATATAATCTTTTTTCTAAATCCTAATATTTAGTAATACTTAAAGATATTTCTTAGTTATATAATGTTATAGGTAATGTTGCACTTTGAATTAAATTAGTCAAATATTATAAAAAAAATTATAACAATATTATTTATATTTTTTAAATTATAATATAAGATCATTACATTAATTAACAAAAAAATATATGCTAAAACAATGTATATTTATAATTTAACCAAAAGTATTAGAATTGGCATCATTGTAGCATCATTGTATTATTGGATTTTTTCTTTCCTTTATGAGATTTAAGCCTAACTTTTTGGAAGTGTATTTTTGCACCCTAGTGCAACTTCTCAACCCTAATTAGATTTTTTGGGGTCTTTTGAGAGTGTGAGAGTAGCCCCAAAGTGAGAGATAAGAGGAAAAACAGAATTTTCATTTTTATGCAAAATAGTAAATTTCAAATGACAGTTTTTCATTCGTTTACCGCTGGATCAACTTAACATTTGAACTGCATGTTGTTCTCATCTTGTTCTTTATTCTAAATGGTGGAGATTTTAATTGGAGGTCTGTAGAGGGAGAAATAGGCTTCGGATAGAAGCTCTATTTTTTGGGTATTTTTCATCTTCTTGCTTCTCATTTGTAAGCTTTGGTGCTTTGATATTTTGCCTGGTTATATGCACACTTTTGTGCTTTGTTTGAGACTCCTTTGTACCTCATTTGATTATAGTGGAACTATTTGATTGGTCTGGACGACTAGTGATTTTTACCTCTCACATTGAGGGAGGTTTTCCACGTTAAAATCTCGGTGTGTTCTTGTTATTGCCTTACTTGCTATATTTCTTGTTCATAGTTGCTGCCATATTGTGTTGTGAGTGCTTCCATATTGTTCTTGTGTTGGATATTTGTGTTGTTTCCGCTGTTAGGCTCTTTCATACTGGCATAAGAGCTTGTTGGTATTTTTCTGGGCTTGTGATTCTGTGAACAATGGAATCTAATACTAATACTAGTAGGATGATTGCTCTTAATGGTCCTAATTATGATTTGTAAAAGTCAAAGATAGAATATTTGTATTATGTCAAGAATTTTCATCAACCAGTTTTTGGTACAGAAAAGCCTAATGATAAATCTGATGATGATTGGACTTTGTTGCATAGACAAGTTTGTAGATATATTAGGTAGTGGGTTGACGATAATGTGTTGAACCATATTATTGGAGAGACACATGCTCGGACCTTTTGGATTAAACTTGAACAGTTGTATGCTCAAAAAACTGAGAATAACAAGATATTTTTTTATCAAGAAGTTATTGGCTTTGAAATATACAGATGGGACATCAATGACAGATCACTTGAATAACTTTCAAGGAATAATGAATCAGTTATCTTCCATTGTTATCAAGTTTGATGAAGAGGTTCAAGGATTGTTACTTCTTGGCTCCTTACCAGACTCGTAGGAAATTCTCATAATGTCATTGTCTAATTCTGCTCCTGATGGTGTAATCTCTATGGATCTTACCAAGAGTAGTGTTTTGAATGAAGAATTGAGAAGAAAGTCACAAGGTACATCGACTACACATTTAGATGTTCTTGTTTCTGAGTCTAGGGGGAGAAACAAAATTCAAGGCCCTAAAATTAGAGATCAAAGCAGAAGCAAGTCTCGAGGAAATTATAAAAATATTGAGTGTCATCATTGTGGTTAAAAGGGATATGTGAAGAAATTTTGTTGGCAACTAAAGAAGGAGAAAGTCAAAGCAAGTAAAGACAAGAGCAAAAATAAAGATGATGATAGCAATGAAGACAAGGTTAATGTAACCCATGATGATTTTCTTGTTGTTAAGGAGTTTGAATCTGTTAACTTTGTTGATAATAGCACTAGTTGGGTGATTGATAGTGGTGCTTCTATTCATATTACATCTAGGAGGGATCTATTTACGTCTTATACTCCTGGTGATTTTGGTGATGTGAAAATGGCTCATCAAGGTGTTGCAAAATGTGCCGGTATTGGACAGGTTTGCTTAGAAACCTCCAACGGTACCAACTTGATTTTGAAGCGTGTGAAGCATCTTCCAGATATTCGGTTGAACTTACTTTCTGTTGGTAAGTTATGTGATGAAGACTTGGATAGCTCATTCTCTCATAATAGTTAGAAGCCCACCAAGGGTTCCATGGTTGTTGATAGAGGTACACGACACTCTACTCTTTATTTAACTCAAGCAAAGATTGTGAAAGATGTTGTTAATGCTGCTGAGTTTGTTGATGAAACTAATTTATGGAATAAGAGATTATGTCATATGAATGAGAAAGGCATGAATATGTTATCCAAGAGAAATCTTTTATCTGGTTGTAACGTTGCTTTACAAAAGTGCAACCATTATTTTGCTGGAAAACAAAACAAGATTTCTTTCAAGAGCCATCCACCTTCAAGGAAGCCGGAGATACTTGACTTGGTGCATTATGATGTATGTGGGCTGATGAAGACAAGAACACCTGGAGGGTCTATCTATTTTGTAACCTTTATTGATGACCATTCTAGAAAATTATGGGTTTACACTTTGAAGACCAAAGATCAAGTTTTGAATGTGTTTAAATAATTTCAAGCTTCTGTTGAAAAAGAAATTGGGAAGAGGTTGATATGTATTTGTACTGACAATTGTGGTGAGTACTTAGGTCCATTTGATGCTTATTGTAAAGAGCACGGTATAAGACATCAGAAGACTCCTTCAAAGACTCCTCAGTTGAATGGCCTTGCTGAAAGGATGAACAGAACATTAGTTGAAAGAGTTAGGTGCTTATTGTCACAGTTTGGATTGGCAAAATCATTTTGGGGTAAAGCTTTGAGCACTGTTAAACCTGACACCATGTGTTCCCTTGCAATTTGAAGTGCCAGAGAATGTATGGTCAGGTAAAGATGTTTCTTATGATCATTTAAGAGTCCTTAGATGTAAAGCTTTTGTTTATATTCCCAAAGATGAGAGATCCAAGCTTGATGTAAAGACTAGGCATTGTATTTTTATTGGCTAGGGAATGGATGAGTTTGGTTACAGGTTTTATGATTCTGTTAGCAAGAAGGTGATTCGGAGTAGAGATGTTATCTTTGTTGAAGACCAAACATTGAAGGATATTGATAATGCGGAAAAGTCAATGGTTTAGCCTAGTGGTGATTTTTCTGACTTGGATATTACTCCCTCTATGCCTATGGTGGAAGATGGTAGAGTTGAAGCTCAAAATAATGAGCATGATACAAGTGCAGGTGAAGATGGAACAATTGATCTGATACTTGATGAAGTTGGTGATGATGTTCAAGATGAAGAACCAGCTTTGGAAATTCCTACAAATGCACTTAGAAGGTTTACAAGAGAGAGAAAGTCTTCGTCAAGGTATTCGCCACATGAGTTTGTTTCGTTGACTAATAGGGGAGAACCTAAATACTTTAGAGAGGCTGTTGAAGATGAAAGCAAAGCTCAATGGCTTGAAGCTATGCAAGAAGAAATGAAGTCCTTGCTTGAGAATGATACCTATGAGTTGGTGAAGGTACCAAAGGGTATCCGAGTTTTGAAGAACAAATGGGTATTCAGAATCAAGAATGAAGAACACAATTCTAAGCCTCAGTATAAAGTTAGATTAGTTATTAGAGGCTTTAGTCAGAAAGATTTTTTCTCCTGTTGTGAAGATGTCATTCATTCATGCTTGCTCGGATTAGTAGCGTCTCTTGATCTGGAGATTGAGCAAATGGATGTGAAGACAACTTTTCTTCATGGTGATTTAGACAAGGAGATCTACATTAAGCAACTGGAGGGCTTTGTTATTAATGGAAAGGAAGATTTTGTGTGCAAGTTTAAGAAGAGTCTTTATAGGTTGAAGCAAGCTCCAAAATAGTAGTACAAGTAGTTTGAATCTGTGATGGGAGAGCATGGTTACCACAAGACAACTTCAAATCATTGTGTATTTGTGCAAAAATTTTCTAATGGTGAGTTTATCATTCTTTTGCTTTATGTGGATGATATTTTAATTGTGGGCAAGAATGCTTTGAGGATTAATGAGTTGAAGAAACAGTTGAGCAAGTTCTTTGCTATGAAGGACTTGGGTCCTGCCAAACAGACTTTGGACATAACTATTACTTGTTATAGAGATTCCAAGAAGCTTTATTTATCACAAGAAGAGTACATAAAGAAGTTGCTTCAAAGGTTTGGCATGAATGATGCCAAATGTGTTGCCAGTTCCTTTTCTCCTCATTTTAAGTTGAGCACCAAGCAGTGTCCAACCACTGATGAGAAAAAACAAGTAATGGATGAAATTTCTTATGTGTTGAGTTAAGAAATTAACTAAATTAATTAAGTGATGACAAATATTATTTTTGGGAAAAATAAATAATTAGTGTTGATTAATTATAATTACTTATTACTAATTGTTTATTGTTGCAGGCCAAAATTCAATAGCCCAAATTAAATAAAAAGCAATCAGCAAGGATGTTGGGCTGAAAGCAAAATTAAGAGCCCAAAGAAAAGCAAAGAAAGAAGCCAAAGAAATCAAAACGGGCCAAGCATATCACTACCCGATCCAAGCCCAATCTGATTTCAGAAAAGCTATTCCCTCCATCTTGCTCCAACCAAAGCAATGTTCCCCTCTCTGTGTCTAAGTCAAATCAGAGTTTCAGAAAAGTAAGAAAGAGAAAGAGAAAGCTTCTTCCATAAGCTCATCACCAAAGAAGCAAGAAAGAGAAAGATAAAGCTTGAAAGGCAGATTTCAAATCACCCAGTTCAAACCAAATCAAGCTTAGGTTAAAGGTAATCCATTTCCTCTTGCATGCATCAGATCTTCATCTCTTCTTCCCAACTCTCTGCTCTATCCAAAATGGGATACAAAGGAAAGATAGTTTCTGCTCTTCCCTGCTGTGTATCCACGGTCTTAAACATGACTTGGAGACCAAGTTATTTTTCAAGGGGTAAGATTAAGTTGACCATTGGAAGATTTCTATGTTTGCTGTTTTATGGCTTTCGGTCAAGATGAAGAGGTCAGAGGCAGAGTTTCTAATCTGGGGATTAAGGAGAAAAAGTGAATCTGTGGGTTGGTGAAGCCCAAGGCTCAAAGTGTTGACCTTGGAAGAAGGACCAAGGAGCTGGCAAGGAGATAAAAGAAGCTTGCTGTTCATTCAAAAGGCAAGGAGAGAAAACTAGAGTATTGAGGTATTATTCTGAGAAGTGTTCTTTGAGAAAGCTCAACTAACTGGACAGTGTAACCAAACTAAAGGTGCATTCTGCCAGTATGAAGAACTGAATCAGATGCTTGCTAATCTGGTTTTCACATAGCACAAAGGCTGTTGATGAATTCAATCTCCTTCATGTTTTACTAATTATAATGTACTTTTCTATGTTTATCTTTCTGTAATTTCTTGTGAGAAAAGGCATTGTGAGAAAGCTCAAGTAAAAGCCATGAGTAGAAAAAGGCTGAGTGATACACTTGAGAAAAAAAGCCTAGAGTTATTTTCTGATTTCTTTAGGTTGGTTAAGTGTCTTGTATCTTGTACTTGTTTTGGTATCCCTTTCTTAGTTGGGTTAGCACTAAGAGTGAATAGTTAGGTGTTAGCAAGCCAATGTCAAGTTAGGTTAGAACTTGAGTGTGAAATTGGTGTATGTAATACTTTTAACTATAATGGAAATTTCTCCATTGTTGTGGAGGAGACTGGACGTAGGTTGCATAGCACAAGGCAACTGAACCAGGATACATGCTGGTGTTAGCTTTTCTCTTCTCTGCTGTGTTCTATTTTTCTGATATTCATGAGACAAAAATAAATTGTCTCATAAATTTCCGCTACTGAGTACAAACAGAATCAGAATTGAAAGTTTTGCTTAAAAATGGGTTATAACAGCTACAAAAAGGAAGACATAGATTCAACCCCCTTCTCTAAGCCTACCATAACCTTCATTATGCCTCAGATGTTGGAAGCTTAATGTATGCTATGGTGTGTATTAGACCAAACATTGCTCATGCGGTTGGTACTGTGAGTCGTTTTCTCTCTAATCCAGGTAAAGAACATTGGAATGTTGTTAAATAGATTATGAGATATCTCAAAGGTACAACTAACTTGAGTTTGAGTTTTGGTGGTGAGAAACCTTTGCTAGTTGGTTTTACTGATGCAGACATGGCAGGAGATATTGATTCTCGAAAGTCTACTTCAGGTTATTTGGTCAAGTTTGTAGGGGGAGCTATTTTATGGCAGTCAAAGTTACAGAAGTGTGTTGCACTTTCTACCACAGAGGCAGAGTTTATTGCAGCAATTGAAGCATGTAAAGAGTTGTTGTGGATGAAGAAGTTTCTTATAGCACTTGGTTTCAAGAAGGACTGTTATGTGTTGTTGTGTAATAGTCAAAGTACTATTCAACTTGCCAAGAATTTTACTTTTCATGCAAGATCTAAACATATTGATGTTAGGTATCAATGGATACGGGATGTGTTAGATTCCAAGTTGTTGGAACTTGAGAAAGTTCACACTTATGACAATGGTACTGATATGATGACAAAAGCGTTGTCAAGAGATAAGCTTGAAACATGTTGTTTGATCGCCGGAATGGCGAGGGCCTCCACCTAGTCAAGAAGGGGAGATTTGTTAGGTTTTTTTTCTCCTTTGTGAGGCCTAAGCTCAACTTTTTGGGGGTGTATTCTTGCACCCTAGTATCTCAACCCTAATAAGAGTTTTTTGGGTCTTTTGAGAGTGTGAGAGAGTAGCCACAAAGTGAGAGAAAAGAGGAAAAATAGAATTCCCATTTTTATGCAAAGTAATAAATTTCAAATGGTAGTTTCTCATTCGTTCACCATTGGAGTGGCTTGAAATTTGAACTGCATGTTCTTCTCATCTTGTTCTTCATTCTGAACGGTAGAGATTTAAATTGGAGGTCTGCAGAGGGAGAAATAGGCTTCGGACAGCAGCTCTATTTTTTGGGTATTTTCCATCTTCTTGCTTCTCATTTGTAAGCTTTGGTACTTTGATGTTTTGGCTGGTTATAATGTTATATGCACATTTTTGTGCTTTGTCTGAGACTCTTGTACCTCATTTGATTATAGTGGACCTATTTTATTGGTTTGAATGACTTATGGTTTTTACTTCTCATATTGAGGAGGTTTTCCACGTTAAAATCTCGGTGTGTTCTTGTTATTGCCTTACTTGCTATATTTGCTTGTTCGTAGTTGCTGTCATATTGTGTTGTGAGTGCTTCCATATTGTTCTTGTGTTAGATATTTATATTATTTCCGCTGCTAGGCTCTTTCATATACATATTTAAAAATGTCATCACCAAAATAAACATTTTCATATTAAAATAGACAAACTATCTAAAGATATCTATCAATAACCACATAAAAATAAAAATTCAAAGACCCTACATCATAAACACAAATACCCAAAAATCACTATTGGTGATTACAAGCCATAACATTCAAGGAAATCCGTCATTATCGTCAGCATCTTAAATTCCTTTAGCCAATGTTATCCTGCATTAATGTCACAAAATGTGTGATCAGGTTCATTTTAATATATCATACAATTTATATTTATATACCACAAATATATTTAAACAACAATAATAAAAAGAAGCATGATAGAACTATGTACCTTAAATGCAGCAGTTTTTAGGCAACTGTGACCCATCCTCCAACAGGCTAAGTAGTCTCTCCTCCCTCCTCCTTTTTGATAATTCGAAACAGTAGTGAAACCCTCTTAATTCTCAACATCTTCTCTCCTCTTCTCTTTGCTCTCACAAACATTTCGAATTCCCAAGAAAAAATTATTGGTAAACAATGAAAATACTAAACAATGTAAATAATTGATATATTGGATGTTCAATTTACTAGTTATGTGTATGGTTATTTTAATATTAAGATTTAGATGGATAATTTAGAATATAGTGTATTTTTACTTTATTGGGCTAATTTTAGAACCTATTATTCACATTATTCACAAAAGCCATTGTCTACCTAACAAAATCCAATCCCCAATCAATAACAACTAACAAAGTAAACAAGAACAAGAAGAACAAAAATATCACTATACTAGAAGGAAGAATAGCTGCCACTAACGAGGAAGAGGAGGTCGGCGGGGCTATTGCAAGAATACTTGCACTTACTAAGCAGTTTTAACAAAAAAGTCTTCTAAAGGTGTAACGTTCAATTAGCTTTTAATTTCTTTGCCCCTTTCTTAACTAGTTTTGTTTCTTAACTTTAATCATTCTCAAAAGTCATCAAGTAGTGGTATTTATTTGCACAAAAGAAAGGTATAAATAGAAATTAACTAAACCAAAATAATAAGATCACAAACTGAAAAAACAAAAGAGTGTAGTATTCAATACTCAACATTCCATCTTGAATATCGATCAAAAGAAAAAACCAAAGCAATCCTTGTTGTGGTTCTAACTTAGGTCAAAGTTTATGTCTTCTTTTGCAATGAAGAAAGCAAAGTAGAAGGAGAAAGCATGATATATAAAGGGAACATAGATAAAAAATTAATGCCTTCTTTATCGTCTTTATATTCAACTATCATGAAGAAAATATATGGGCTCAATGCACTAACCATAGTCGGATGCAGCATCCTCTTGTTTATTTGGAGAGTTTCCATCCTTAATTGACTTTACTAGATCATTGTATTCGATTTTCTCCTCCAAAACCAACTCTTCACTAAATGCCAGAAAGTAAGAATAAATATAAACTAAGAATGTTGAAGTCATTAGGCCTAAGTCATCACATGACAAGTGCATTGATTTAATATCAAAATCAAATTTGAACAAACATTAATCCCAAAAGATGTGACGAGAATGAGGGATAGAGATAAAAAGAACCACAACAATTTGGATACCCATTACAAGTCAGAACGTGAATCCTTCCAAGTCAAAAATCTAGCCAAACAATAAGCAAGTTGAGGGGTTTTCAAATATTTAAATCAGTAAAGCATATAGTTCTCTCTTGTTCATTTAAAAATCAAAATCTTCTATTTAGGTGCAAAATCCTAACTATTTATTAGATATTGGTTCTATGTTTGCATATCTTGATATGCTTAACCAATAATTTGGAATTAGGCAAACAATCATTTGAAAAGAGTGACATAAGTAAGTAAGTAAAAATAATTAGAAAAATAGTTATAATGATATATATGTAAGCAAACATGATCATAATAAAGAGTGCCTCCAACATCAAGGATTGACTAGATATTCCAAGTTTACAAGCATGCATAAATCTTTGTATTAGATTAGTGTCGTAGGTAATTTAAATGCAGATCAACCTAACTGTTCATACCCTGGGTTGAGCTATCCGACTCGGGATGTTCTACCAACAAAGCGACCGACCTCTTCAGGTCAGGACAATCCGACCTCTTCTCAAAGAGCTCGGCCAAACTACCAGGAAAGCCCAATAAAAGGCCCAAACAGAGGAACACGACCCGAATCCAAGGACAGCCCAAGCCTATAGAGATAAAAGCAGTTCTCTTAAAGATAAGATGACCTCGCTAGAAGATAAAGATAAGATAAGATAACTAACTTATCTTATCTAAGGAAGGTCTTTCTACACTATTATAAATACACTGGAGTACCCAGGTATAACTCATACTCTGATTCTACTCAATACCTGCTTAATACCCTTGCTAAATTAAGCATCGGAGTCCCTTGCAGGTACCTCTCACCCTCCGGGGATGAAGGAATCAGCACCACCACCAAGTCCAACAAGTCAAACACAACCATTCCGACCAGCACAGAAGATCTCGTCCGAGATCGACCTACAATTTTAGGTAATCCTCGAAATATTGGCACCGTTACCGGGGACCTGGAAGTCATCCCATCATTATGGCGGACGACCATGACAACGATCACAATTCAGATCTAGAGGATAGAACGCCGCACAAAAACGCGGACATTACCCCAAAGGATACTCCTCAACTTAACAACAAAAAAAATTCAAATGCGGGAGCCATGGAGATACTTCAAGATCGTTTATAACAACTTGAGGAAGACGCCTTACGTCAACGAGAGGCGGAGAAAGACCCACATAAGGAAATAAGGCGACGCCGGGAATTGAAGGACAAACTCCTAAAACTCGAAGCCAATCTCAAAACCAAAGCCAACCGATCCCCTCATGAGGACAGCTCCCGCAAGGAACAAGATCCATTCACCAAGGAGATCATGAAGACCAAAATCTCTAAAGACTTTAAACTCCCAGATATGACTTTGTACGACGGTACTACAGATCTCGGCCATCATCTCAGCAATTTCAGAAGTAGAATGTACCTCACCGATGCCTCAGATGCAGTTCGTTGCAAAGCATTTTTGACTACCTTAACAAAGACGGCGATTAGATGGTTCAACAATCTACCTCCTAGGCCCATCTCGAGTTTTGACGACTTGGCCAAGAAGTTTTTGGCCAGATTCTCCATCCAAAAAGACAAGGCTAAGCACGCTCCAAGTCTATTAGGAATCAGGCAAGGAGAACGGAAAACTCTCCGTAACTACATGGAAAGATTCAACAAAACATGCCTAGACATACAGAACCTACCAACAGAGGCTGCCATTATGGGCCTCATCAATGGTTTGCGAGAGGGACCTTTTAGCCAATCTATATCGAAAAAACACCCCGCATCTCTGAAAGAAGTACAGGAACGAGCAGAAAAATACATCAACATGGAGGAAAACTCTCGACTAGGAGAGACCTCGAAATCCGGATTCATCTCCTGGGATAAAAATAAAGAATCCAAAAAATATCACAATTACACCCCCCTTCGGGTGTCTCTCGTGGATGTCTACAGAGAGGTATGTAACACTGAAAGAATACCCCCAGCTCGACCACTCAAAGGCAAAAAAGGAGGAGGAAATCGAGCTGAATATTGTGAATACCATCGAATCCGCGGGCATTCCACCAATGAATGTTTTGACTTGAAAAATGTCATCGAAAAGCTAGTAAGAGAGGGGAAGCTAAATCGGTTTCTGGCCACCCGGGACGATGAGCAAAGAAAAAGAAGAAGGAAAGAAGATGCTGGACGAGCCGAGAAGTCACCTCGTACACCAGAAAGACACGTCCACATGATACACGGCGGATTTGCAGGAGGAGGAGTCTCCAAATCATCTCGCAAAGGATATCTTAAAGAGGTATATCATGTCGAGGGAAAGGGGGAAGCAGCCGACATCCCCCCGATTACCTTCACCAAAGAAGATGCATCCAGGGTAATTTCAGGACACGACGATCCCATGGTCATCACGGTTATACTGGCAAATGCAAACGTCCACCGCACACTGATAGACCAGGGGAGCTCCGCCGACATCTTGTTCAAAACTGCCTTCGACAAGCTCGGTGTGGAAGAAAAGGAACTTAGAGCATATTCGAACAGCCTGTTTGGACTAGGAGACACCCCGGTTCAACCACTGGGATACATCTCATTACACACAACCTTTGGAAAAGGAAACCAATCAAGAACACTCAAGATAGATTACATCGTGGTCGACGTAGGTTGGTGCACGAAATTGTGATTCCTTTGTTATTGTATTTTGTAAAATTCATTGCTTTTTCAACTATGTGTGGACACAACTCCGTTCAACTTAACCAGCAAGTGTACTGGGTCATCCAAGTAATACCTTACGTGAGTAAGGGTCGATCCCACAGAGATTGTTGGTATGAAGCAAGCTATGGTCACCTTGTAAATCTCAGTTAGGCAGATTAAATGGTTATGGGTTTCGAAAATTAATAATAAATAGAAAATAAAAAGGGATAGAAATACTTATGTAAATCAATAGTGGGAATTTCAGATAGACGTGTGGAGATACTAGAATCCTTTCGAATCTCTACTTTCTTATTACTCTCATCCAATCCTTCTTACTCCTTTCCATGGCAAGCTGTATGTA
>NC_029775.3:74862488-74862716 GCF_000817695.3 Arachis duranensis
ATACATAAATGCCACAGACACATGACTGGGTGAACCTTTTCAGATTGTGACTCAGCTTTGCTAAAGTCCCCAGTTAGAGGTGTCTAGAGCTCTTAAGCACACTCTTTTTGCTTTGGATCACGACTTTAACCACTCAGTCTCAAGCTTTACACTTGGACCTTCATGACACAAGCACTTGGATCATCAATAACATTTTTCTTTGTTCATCATTCTTTCAAGAGCCAACAG
>NC_029775.3:74863233-74863768 GCF_000817695.3 Arachis duranensis
TCCAACCATCCTCTAGCCACAGGCTTGAGGTCCAGTCTTCTTAATTGAACCGGTTTGCCTTTGGAGTCTCTTTTCCATTGAGCTCCTTCCACACATATGTCCGTAAGGACTTGGTCCAACCTTTGATTAAAGTTGACCCTTCTAGTGTAGGGGTGTTCATCTCCTTGCATTATGGGCAAGTGGAATGCCAACCTTACATTTTCCGGACTAAAATCTAAGTATTTCTCCCGAACCATTGTGAGATAATTCTTTGGACTCGGGTTCATACTTTGATCATGGTTCCTAGTGATCCATGCATTGGCATAGAACCCTTGAACCATTAAGATTCCGACTTGTTGCATGGGGTTGGTTAGGACTTCCCAACCTCTTCTTCGGATCTCATGTCGGATCTCCGGATACTCATTTTTCTTGAGCTTGAAAGGGACCTCAGGGATCACCTTCTTCTTGGCCACAACATCATAGAAGTGGTCTTGATGGGCTTTGGAGATGAATCTTTCCATCTCCCATGACTCGGAGGTGGAAGCTTTTGTCTTCC
>NC_029775.3:74863887-74864095 GCF_000817695.3 Arachis duranensis
TGACCACACCAAACTTAAAATATTGCTCGTCCTCGAGCAAGAGAAGAAAGAAGAGAAGAAGAAGAAGAAGAAAATGGAGGAAAGTGATGGGAGATGGATTCGGCCAAGGTATAGTAGAGGGGGTAGTGTTATGTGAAAATGGGGTGGAATGGAGGGGTTTATATAGGGAGAGGGGAGAGGGTAGGTTCGGCCATTTTAGGGTGGGATT
>NC_029775.3:74864253-74867376 GCF_000817695.3 Arachis duranensis
GGAAGTGTGACATGGGGAAGAGTAAAATAGGATTAAGAGGTAAAGTGGGAATATAGTAGGTGGGGATCCTGTGGGGTCCACAGATCCTGAGGTGTCAAGGAATTCCATCCCTGCACCAAATAGGCATGTAAAATTCCTTTGCACACCATTCTGGCGTTTAAACGCCGAGTGGTGCACATTCTGGGCGTTCAACGCCCACATATAACATGTTTCTGGCGTTGAACGCCAATTTCATGCTTGTTACTGGCGTTCAGCGCCAGCTTTTCCTCTAGGCACATTCCTGGCGCTCAGCACCAGAATGTTGTTTGTTTCTGGCGTTCAGCGCCAGATTCATGCTCTGTTCTGGCGTTGAATGCCAGCCAGATGCACCTTACTGGCGTTGAACACCAGCCTGTGCTTCCTCCAGGGTGCGAATTTTTTTCTGCTATTTTTGATTCTGTTTTTAATTTTTATGATTTTTTCGTGTCTCCTCATGATCATGTACCTAATAAAACACAAAATAACAATAAAATAAAAATTAGATAAATAAAATTGGGTTGCCTCCCAACAAACGCTTCTTTAATGTCAATAGCTTGACAGTGGCTCTCATGGAGCCACAAAGGTGATCAGGTCAATGTTGTATAGTCCCAACACCAAACTTAGAGTTTGGATATGGGATTTTAACACCAAACTTAGAGTTTGGTTGTGGCCTTCCAACACCAAACTTAGAGTTTGACTGTGGGGGCTCTTCTTGACTCTGAACTGAGAGAAGCTCTTCATGCTTACTCTCTTTTGTCACAGAGGGATGGCCATGTGCCTTAAACACAAGGTAGTCCCCATTCAATTGAAGGACTATTTCACCTCTATTGACATCTATCACAGCTCCTGCTGTAGTTAGGAAAGGTCTTCCAAGGATGATGCATTCATCCTCTTCTTTCCTAGTGTCTAAGATTATGAAATCAGCAGGGATGTAAAGGCCTTCAACCTTTACTAACACATATTCTACTATTCCATAAGCTTGTCTCACTGACTTGTCTGCCAATTGTAATGAGAACAAGGCAGGTTGTACCTCAATGATCCCCAGCTTCTCCATTACAGAGAGTGGCATAAGATTTATCCCTGACCCCAGATCACACAGAGCTTTTTCAAAGGTCATGGTGCCTATTGTGCAAGTTATTAAGAATTTGCTAGGATCTTATTTCTTTTGAGGTAGAGTTTGCTGAATCCAGGTATCTAGTTCACTAATGAGCAAGGAAGGTTCACTTTCCCAAGTCTCATTACCAAACAACTTGGCATTCAGCTTCATGATAGCTCCTAAATATTGAGCAGCTTGCTCTCCAGTCACATCTTTATCCTCTTCAGAGGAAGAATAGTCTTCAGAGCTCATGAATGGCAGAAGGAGATTTAATGAAATCTCTATGGTCCCTATATGAGCCTCAGATTCCTTTGGATCCTTAATAGAAAACTCCTTCTTGCTTGAGGGACGTCCCAGGAGGTCTTTCTCACTAGGATTTTCATCCTCCTCCTCCCTTGTGCATTCGGCCATATTGATTATATCAATGGCCTTGCACTCTCCTTTTGGATTCTCTTCTGTATTGCTTGGGAGAATACTGGGAGGAGTTTCAATGACTTTCTTACTCAGCTAGCCTACTTGTGCCTCCAGATTTCTAATGGAGGATCTTGTTTCACTCATGAAACTGAAAGTGGTCTTTGACAGATCAGAGACTAGATTGGCTAAATTAGAAGTGTTTTGTTCAGAATTCTCTGTCTGTTGCTGAGGAGATGATGGATAAGGCTTGCTATTGCTCAGCCTATTGCGTCCACCATTGTTAAATCCTTGTTGAGGCTTTTGGTGATCCTTCCATGAGAAATTTGGATGATTTCTCCATGATAAGTTATAGGTGTTTCCATAAGGTTCACTCATGTAATTAACCTCTGCCATGGCAGGGTTCTCAAGATCATAAGCTTGCTGCCATTGCAGGGTTCTCAGGATCATAAGCTTCTTCAGAAGCTGCCTCTTTAGTACTGCTGGATGCATTTTGCCATCCATTCAGACTTTGAGAGATCATGTTGACTTGCTGAGACAACACTTTGTTCTGAGCCAATATGGCATTCAGAGCATCAATTTCAAGAACTCCTTTCTTCTGAGGTATCCCATTATTCATGGAATTCCTCTCAGAAGTGTACATGAATTGGTTGTTTACAACCATGTCAATGAGTTCTTGAGCCTCTTCAGGCATTTTCTTTAGGTGAATGGATCCACCTGCAGAATGGTCCAATGACATTTTCGAAAATTCAGATAGACCATAATAGAATATATCTAATATGGTCCATTCTGAAAACATGTCAGATGGGCACCTTTTGGTCCATAGAGGGATTCACCATCTTTTTGCTTGAAGGTCTGAACATCCACTCTCAGCTTGCTCAGCTTTTGAAGAGGAAAGAATTTATCCAAGAAGGCAGTGACTAGCTTATCCCAGGAGTCCAGGCTATCCTTGGGTTGTGAATCCAACCATATTCAAGCTCTGTCTCTTACAGCAAAAGGGAAAAGCATGAGTCTATAGACTTCAGGATCAACTTCATTCGTCTTTACAGTCTCACAAATCTGCAAGAACTCAGTTAAAAACTGGTAAGAATCTTCATATGGAAGTCCATAAAACTTGCAGTTTTGTTGCATTAAGGCAACTAGCTGAGGTTTCAGCTCAAAGTTATTGGCTCCAATGGCAGGAATGGAGATGCTTCTTCCATCAAATTTGGATGTTGGCTTTGTGAAGTCACCAAGCATTCTCCTTGCATTATTATTATTTTCGGCTGCCATCTCCTTCTCTTGTTCTAAGTTTCTGAAAGGTTACCTTTAGATTGTTGTAACTTAGCTTCTCTTAATTTTCTCTTCAGAGTCCTTTCAGGTTCTGGATCAATTTCAACAAGAGTGCCTTTTTCCTTGTTCCTGCTCATATGAAAGAGAAGAAAATAAGAAAAGAAGAGGAATCCTCTATGTCACAGTATAGAGATTCCTTTATGTTAGTAGAAAAAGAAAGGGGAGAAGAATAAAGAAGAGTGGGTTCGGATATTTAGATGGAGAGAGGTGAAGAGAAGTGTTAGTAAATAAATAATTAAATAGAATAAGAAAGAAGAGATAGAAAG
>NC_029775.3:74867470-74869278 GCF_000817695.3 Arachis duranensis
AAATTACTTACTTCACTAACAAGAAACTACAAGATAAGATTCTAGAACTTAAAGATTGAACCTTTCTTAACAAGAAAGTAACAAACTTCAAATTTTTGAATCAATCACATTAATTGTTAGTGTAATTTTGAAAATATGATATAAAGATAAGAGAAAGATTTTGAAAAAGAATTTTTTGAAATTTCGAGAAATAGAAAAAAATGAAAAAGATATAATTTTTGAAAAAGATTTTGAAAAGATAAGATTTTTAAAATTGAAAATTTGACTTGACTTGTAAGAAACAACTAATTTTGAAAATTTTTGACTAAGTCAACTCAAATTTTCAAAAATTTGGAGAAAAATAAGGAAAAGATTTTTTTTTATTTTTGAATTTTTAATGATGAGAGAGAAAAACAACAAAAATACTCAATGCATAAAATTTTTAGATCAAAACAATGAATGCATGCAAGAATGCTATGCATGTCAAGATGAACACCAAGAACACTTTGAAGATCATGATGAACATCAAGAACATAATTTTGAAAAATTTTTGATGCAAAGAAAACATGCACGACACCAAACTTAGAAATCTTTAATGCATGGACTCTAACAAACGAAAAATGCACATGAAAAACAACAAACAACACAAAACAAGAAATCATCAAGATCAAACAAGAAGACTTGTCAAGAACAACTTGAAGAATATGAAGAACACTATGAATGCATGAAATTTTCGAAAAATGCAAGAAAATTTTTTTTAAAGCATGCAATTGACACCAAACTTAAAGATTGACTCAAAACTCAAACAAGAAACACAAAATATTTTTGGTTTTTATGATTTTATGATTTTTTTGGATTTTTATTAATTAATTTTTTTTTCGAAAATATTTTTGGAAAAACGAAAAAGAAAAGAAAAATTTTGAAAAAGTTTTTGAAAGAAAAATTACCTAATCTGAGCAACAAGATGAACCGTCAGTTGTCCATACTCGAACAATCCCCGGCAACGGCGCCAAAAACTTGGTGTTATTGCCGGATTAAAAACTTGGCACCATTGTGGGTTGGAAATAATTGTTTGAATTGTTGTTCGAAATTGATTCCCCGGCAACGGCGCCAAAAACTTGGTGGACGAAATTGTGATTCCTTTGTTATTGTATTTTGTAAAATTCATTGCTTTTTCAACTATGTGTGGATACAAATCCGTTCAACTTAACCAGCAAGTGTACTGGGTCATCCAAGTAATACCTTACGTGAGTAAGGGTCGATCCCAGAGAGATTGTTGGTATGAAGCAAGCTATGGTCACCTTATAAATCTCAGTTAGGCAAATTAAATGGTTATGGTTTTCGAAAATTAATTAATAATAAATAGAAAATAAAAAGGGATAGAAATACTTATGTAAATCAATAGTGGGAATTTCAGATAGGCGTGTGGAGATGCTAGAATCCTTTCGAATCTCTACTTTCTTATTGCTCTCATCCAATCCTTCTTACTCCTTTCCATGGCAAGCTGTATGTTGGGCATCACCATCATCAATGGCTACTTTTAATCCTCTCGGGAAAATGGTCCTATGCGCTGTCACTGCACGGCTAATCGTCTGGAGGCATCACCCTTGTTGATAGCTACATCCCATCCTCTCAGTGAAAATGGTCCAAATGCTCTGTCACGGCACGGCTAATCATCTATCGGTTCTCAATCAGGTTGGAGTAGAATCCATTGATTCTTTTGTGTTTGTCATCACGCCCAGCCTTCAGCAGTCTGAAGCTCGTCACAGTCATTCAATACCAGAATCCTACTCGGAATACCACAGACAAGGTTAGACTTTCCGGATTCC
>NC_029775.3:74869350-74873999 GCF_000817695.3 Arachis duranensis
AGCAGAGCTCCACACCCTTAATCTATGGTGTGCAGAAACTCCACCGTTGAAAATACATAAGAAAAAGGTTCAGGCATGGCCGAATGGCCAGCCCTCTCCATGATCAAGTGACCGAATGATCCAGGACTTAAAGTGGTCAAAAGATGTCTAATACAATAGATAAATGTCCTATATATACTAGACTAGCTACTAGGGTTTACATGAGTAAGTAATTGATGCATAAATCCACTTCCGGGGTCCACTTGGTGTATGTTTGGGCTGAGCTTGATCTATCCACGAGCTGAGGCTTTTCTTGGAGTTGAACGCCAAGTTATAACATGTTTTGGGCGTTCAACTCCGGATCATGACGTGTTTCTGGCGTTTAACTCCAGACAGCAGCATGTACTTGGCGTTCAACGCCAAGTTATGTCGTCAATTTCCGAATAAAGTAGGAACTATTATATATTGCTGGAAAGATCTGGATGTCTACTTTCCAACGCCGTTGAGAGCGCGCCATTTGGACTTCTGTAGTTCCAGAAAATCCATTTCGAGTGCAAGGAGGTCAGATTCCAACAACATCAGCAGTCCTTTTGTCAGCCTTTTTTCAGAGTTTTGCTCAAGTCCCTCAATTTCAGCCAGAAATTACCTGAAATCACAGAAAAACACACAAACTCATAGTAAAGTCCAGAAATGTGAATTTAACATAAAAACTAATGAAAACATCCCTAAAAGTAGCTTGAACTTACTAAAAACTACCTAAAAACAATGCCAAAAAGCGTATAAATTATCCGCTCATCATAGGTTCAGCCTATAACGCCTTCATAGGCCAGACAACATTAAATCAGCTTGGTGTAATAGTCTCAACTCCACATCTATGCATGAAATTCCCAACTCCAGAAGGGATAGCTACAATAAAAGCAGATCAGAAGATAGCACGCCGTTGTTACAATGAAAGTCTAGACCTCAGAAGCAGAGGAAAAGAATTCCACACAATCGAGCTCGGTGGAGTTCAGAGGCAGGAAGAACTTCACCCACAACCTGAAGGCAAAATAGAGAAAGTCTAGATTGGGGATACCCCAGACCAAACAACCAGTATCGGCACAATCCTACATAGAGACATAAAGGAATCACTCATACAAATTTTACGAGATAACGTTGACCTCTTTGCATGGAAGGTCGCAGACATGTCAGGCATAGACCCCATGTTAATGTGCCACAAGCTAGCAGTCTACCCAGGATCTCGGCCAGTGCAATAGAGGTGTAGGAAGCTCGGACCAGAATGCTCTCAAGCTGTGGAAGAGCAGGTACAAGCTCTACTGGAGGCAGGATTCATAAGAGAAGTCAAATACCCACTATGGCAAGCTAACGTCGTCTTGGTGAAAAAATCAAATGGGAAGTGACGAATGTGCACCGACTACACTGATCTCAATAAAGCCTGCCCAAAAGATCCTTATCCACTCCCAAGTTTCGACGCACTAGTCGATGCCTCCTCTGGATATAAATACCTCTCGTTTATGGATGCATACTCGGGATACAATCAAATCCCAATGTATCCACCTGACTAAGAAAAAACTTCATTCTTTACTCCAAAAGCAAACTACTGCTACATCATCATTCCTTTCGGTCTTAAAAATGTGGGAGTTACTTATCAGATATTAATGAATAAGGTCTTCTTGGATCATATCAGAAAAATCATGGAAGTCTACGTGGACGACATGCTCATAAAGACACAAAATGAAGAGATGTTATTGTCCAACCTGACCCAAGTATTCGACACTATAAGACGACATGGCATGCGACTCAATCCCGCAAAATGCACCTTCGCAGTGGAAGCTGGCAAATTCTTGGGCTTTATGCTTACACAGAGAAGAATCGAAGTAAACCCGGATAAATGTCGGGCCATACTCAACATGAAGAGTCCGACTAGTGTCAAAGAGGTACAACAACTTAACGGGAGGTTGGCAGCCTTGTCCAGATTTCTAGCCGGATCGGCAATAAGATCTCTTCTCTTCTACGCTACTCTAAGGAAGGGAAAGAAGTTTGAATGGACAACGGAGTGTGAGCAAGCCTTCCAAGATTTCAAAAGATTCCTGGGACATCCACCTATCCTAACTCGGCCACAGGAAGGAGAACCACTCATATTGTACCTCGCAGTAGAAAGTTGGGCAGTAGCCTCAGCACTAGTCCGAGAAGATGACAATGGGCAGCAACCCATATACTTCATCAGTAAAGCGCTACAGGGAGCCGAGCTGAACTACCAAAAAATAGAGAAGTTTGCTTATGCTCTCATACTAACATCTCGATGACTCCGTCCATACTTCCAATCCCACACCATCAGGGTCCGGACCAACCAGCCCATAAAAAGGATCTTACAGAAAACAGACCTGGCAGGCAGAATCTTGCAATGGGCAGTCAAGTTGTCCGAATTTGATCTTAAATACGAAGCGCGGATAGCCATCAAGTCACAATACCTGGCCGACTTCATTGCAGAATTTACAGATACACCAAAAACCCCCCACAGAATGGAATTTCTACGTCGACAGGTCCTCAAATAAAACTGGAAGTGGTACGGGTGTGATAATTGAAAGCGACCAAGGAACCCAAATCGAACTCTCTCTCAAATTTGGTTTTCATGCCTCAAACAACCAAGCGGAATATAAGGCACTGCTAGTTGGTTTGAAGCTGGCTAGGGAAGTTGGAGCTCAAAAGCTTATCATCTTCAGCGACTCACAGGTAGTCACTTCGCAAATAGCAGAAAGCTATCAAGCCAAAGACCCCACTATGAAAAAATACTTGGACAAAACCAGGGAACAACTCGGAGAATATAAGGTCCGTCACATACCCTGAGAACAAAATGCCCGAGCTGATGCACTCTCAAAACTAGCCAGCACCAAACCAGGGGGCAACAATAGAAGCCTCATCCAAGAAATTCTACAAAATCCATCAATCTCAGAAGAAGAAAAAATCCTGACCATAACAAGTCAGGATCAAGGATGGATGACTCCCATAGTTAACTACCTCAAAATAGAAGCACTCCCCACAGAAGAAAAGGAGGCAAAGAGGTTGAAACGGGAAGCACAATACTACACTATCATAAACGATACTCTATACAAAAGAGAGATTTCAATACCATTGTTAAAATGTGTACCGACTTCTAGCACAAAGGAAGTCCTAGAAGAAGTACATAGTGGCATTTATGGCAATCATCTAGGAGCACAGGCACTTACCAAAAAAGTACTTCGCGCAAGATTCTATTGGCCAACTCTACAAAAGGAAGCCACAAAGTTCGTAAAGACGTGTCCATTGTGTCAGAAACATGCCAACTTTCACATCACCCCACTAGAGGAGCTCATCAGCGTAACCTCACCTTGGCCATTCACAAAATGGGGACTCGACCTTCTTGGACCCTTCCCTCAGGGATCGAGACAAGTCAAATTCCTCATAGTGGGGATAGACTATTTCACAAAGTGGATCGAGGCAGAACCCCTAGCTAATGCCACTACTCAAAGAAGTCGAAAATTCCTATATAGGAACATTGTAACGAGGTTCGGGGTTTCATACTCCATCACCACAGACAATGGTACCTAGTTCACAGATGCAGGCTTCAAAAAGCTAGCGGCCGACTTAAATATAAAACAGTAATTCACTTCCGTAGAACATCTCCAAGCCAATGGACAAGCCGAAGCTGCCAACAAATTCATACTGCCTGGGTTAAAACGGAGATTACAGGACCCAAAAGGAGCTTGGGTCGAGGAGCTCCCACAAGTCTTATGGGCATATCGAACAACGCCACATTCTACTATAAAGAAATCATCCTTCCGATTAGCGTATGGAATGGAGGCAATGATCCCAGTGGAGATCGAAGAAAGGTCGCATAGAGTGATCCACTATAGCGAAGAAGCCAACTCCCAACTTCAAAGGGAAGAGCTCGACCTACTTCCAGAAGTCCGAGAAGGAGCCCGGATTAGGGAAGAAGCATTAAAACGATGAATGGCTTCCAGATATAATCAAAAGGTAATACAGCGAGCTTTTGCTGAGAACGACCTCATCCTAATCCGAAATGACATCGGAACAACTCGACCTGGAGAAGGAAAGCTGGCAGCAAACTGGAAAGGACCCTATCGAGTCATAGAAGTACTTGGGAAGGGCTACTACAGACTGTTCGAACTCGATGGGCGGGAGCTTCCTAGGTCAAATAATCCCCGGTAATGAATCCAAAAACTTGGTGTTCAATACCATGGCATAAACACAACTTCGCACAACTAACCAGCAAGTGTACTGGGTCGTCCAAGTAATAAACCTTACGCGAGTAAGGGTCGATCCCACAGAGATTGTTGGTATGAAGCAAGCTATGGTCACCTTGTAAATCTTAGTTAGGCAAACTCAAATGAGTATGGTGATGAACGCATATAACATAAAGATAAAGATAGAGATACTTATGTAATTCATTGGTAGGAATTTCAGATAAGTGTATGAAGATGCTTGTCCCTTCCGTCTCTCTGCTTTCCTACTGTCTTCATCCAATCCTTCTTACTCCTTTCCATGGCAAGCTTATGCAAGGGTTTCACCGTTGTCAGTGGCTACCTCACATCCTCTCAGTGAAAACGTTCCAGATGCTCTGTCACAGCACGGCTAATCAGCTGTCGGTTCTCGATCATGTTGGAATAGAA
>NC_029775.3:74874427-74884075 GCF_000817695.3 Arachis duranensis
TTTTTGGAGTTAAACGCCAGCTTTTGTGCCCGTTTGGGCGTTTAACTCCCATTTTGGTGCCAGTTCCAGCGTTTAACGCTGGGATTTCTGTGGGTGACTTTGAACGCCGGTTTGGGCCATCAAATCTTGGGCAAAGTATGGACTATCATATATTGCTGGAAAGCCCAGGATGTCTACTTTCCAACGCCGTTGAGAGCGCGCCAATTGGGCTTCTGCAGCTCCAGAAAATCAGCTTCGAGTGCAGGGAGGTCAGAATCCAACAGCATCTGCAGTCCTTTTTAGTCTCTGAATCAGATTTTTGCTCAGGTCCCTCAATTTCAGCCAGAAAATACCTGAAATCATAGAAAAACACACAAACTCATAGTAAAGTCCAGAAAAGTGAATTTTAACTAAAAACTAATAAAAATATACTAAAAACTAACTAGATCTTACTAAAAACATACTAAAAACAATGCCAAAAAGCGTACAAATTATCCGCTCATCAACTACGCGATCACGATAAAGACCAAAAATGAAAACCAAATTCATTAAAAGGCCGACCAAACGAGGGTTAAAATCAAATCTCTACAAAATCGGCAAAGATGAAAAAAGAATAATGCAAGAAGTTATAGAAAGTGATCCATATAAAGGACCTGACGAGGTCCTAATAAAATGGATTGCTATAAAATAACTTAAAGGCTGACCGACATAAAGAAGTCGGACCAGTCGCAAAAACTGAAGTTATAAGTAAAGTCCTGGAAAGAGGTCTGGCCAGCCCTATAAAAGAGGATTACTATAACTTAGAAGAGCCCGACATGATGAAGTCGGACTCCCAAAAAACAAGTTATAAAAGTAATCCCTAAAAGAGACCTGAACAAGGTCCAAGAAAGAGGATTACAAAAATAACTTAGAAGAGCCCGACATGATGAAGTCGGACTCCCACAAAACAAGTTATAAAAGTAATCCCTGAAAGAGACCTGAACAAGGTCCAAGAAAGAGGATTACAAAAATAACTTAGAAGAGCCCGACATGATGAAGTCGGACTTCCACAAAACAAGTTATAAAAGTAATCCCTGAAAGAAACCTGAACAAGGTCCAAGAAAGAGGATTACAAAAATAACTTAGAAGAGCCCGACGTGATAAAAGTTATAAAAGTAATCCCTGAAAGAGACCTGAACAAGGTCCAAGAAAGATGATTACAAAATAACTTAGAAAGACCCGACATGATAAAGTCGGCCCAAAGTATACAAGTTATAAAAGTAATCCCTGAAAAAGATCTAAACAAGGTCCAAGAAAGAGGATTACAAAATAACTTAGAAGGACCCGACATGATGAAGTCGACCCAAAACATAAAGCTACAAAAGTAACCCCTGAAAGAGACCTAAATGAGGTCCAAAAAAGAGGGTTACAAACAAACAACTCGGACACTAACCGACCTAAAGAAATCAGCAACCTCAGCGTTATAATTCCTAACAAAGACCTGAACAAAGTTCAAATAAAATGAATTGCTGAAAACAGAGTCAAGCAAAAGGAATCAAGCCGATCATGTCAGACAAAGTTCCAACACACCCAAAGCCTACGAAGATACCAAGACAAGCGCAGACAGACATGATATAAAAACACAAAGTTATAATAATAGCCAGCTTCAGAGGCCACCAAGTTCAGCCCAAAGAGCCTGGAAACTACTTTGTTTATCAAAATAAATTTGCTAAACCAGCAACTAAAGTCAAAAGTCAGCAAAATAAAGAGTTCTAAAAGCCCACAAGCCGGGCTATCTACACAAGTAATTACAAAAATCACTTAAACACCCGAAGGCTTCTCGGCAGCATCAGCACAGGGTGAAGGAGGGCGAGTCTGGAGAGGCACTGCGTCCACTGTCCCGTCATCCTAATTCAAGATTTGGCAATCAGGATCTGATTCGGGATGAGCAGGAGCTGAAGAAGCCGACACAATAGAAGCTTTGGCGACAGGCTCAGAGGGAGGCTCAACATCATCATCATCGGGATCGTCGGGGACAATCTTGCCATCCTTCACAACATTATCCAAACTAAATAAAGCAAGGTTGACCTCCGGGGTAAGAACCCGAACCTGCTCCTTCAGGTTCTCATAAGTAGCAGTTACGCTGCCTACAAGGTAACCCTGGAGCTCAAAATAATCAACCCGGGCCGACTCTAACTCCTCTCTGAGACGCATCACTTCCTGGTAGGTCGTGACATAGCTGTCTTTGTGCTTCAATGCCGTGTCCTCAGCCAACTGCACAGAAGCCGCCAAGGCAAGAGAGCTGGCCTTCTCCCCCTCCAGCGCCTTCTCCAATTTAGTCACCTTCACTTCGAGCTCTTCCTTCAGACCCTTCATCCGGTCGAACTCTCACTTAGCTTCCTCTATAAAGGCTTTGGTAGCATGCAGAGGAAGATTTTGAGCAGTTCGATACAAAGCAGCTCCCATATGAGCCATCTTAATGCTACTTCGAGTTATAAAATCTAAGTGATGAAGGAGAGAAACATCATCCAGGGAGAGGGCACCATAAGGAGCAATCTGCTGGTCGACAAAGCCAATGGGGTCAAAATCAGGGGCATCCAGATTGAAAGGTTCAACGGTTTGAGGTCTTTTGGAAGGAGGGACGGCCGAAGAAGAAACCACAGCAACAGTAGAAGACTGTGGAGGATCCACTAAACGAACCCGAGGAGTAGGGATCATTCTCCTCGGGCCAGGAGAACTCGGCACAGACGGCTTCAATGAGAGCTGAGAGGACCCTTCCCCATCTACCCGGGCCGAGGTGTTTTAAGCTGCAGTAGCTTTTCTCACCTTTTTGAAGGCCTTCATTGCATCATTATTCTTGGCCATCTCTGAAAAATGAAAACAACAGTTTTACAGACCAGGAAAAAAGGAGAAAAGCAAAAACCAGAAATAGTATATATCAAGTAATACCCAATGCATTCCGGACGAGGGAGGGGTTTCCCAAAGATTTTTTGGTATCCAGATGAGGAGGTTCCCCCCAAAGATCCTCCAAAACCGTCACAAAGTCCTGTTCAATCTCATCAAGCATTTTCCACGTATATCGGGATACTACTACATTCTGCTGCCAATGCAAAGGAAAGGATGGCTTACCATTCGCTTCTAGAAAAAAGGGACGAGCTCCCTCAACAGCTCGAACCTTGAAAAAATAATTTTTGAAGTCCCTAAAGGACTCGTCATACATGGTAAAAACCTTATGTCCTTGTGTAGATCTAAAAGAAACCTACGAGGCTTTCTTTTTTGAAGAAATCCCGGGCTTAGTTAAAACAAACAAATAGAGGAAAAGAGTTTGAGAAGGGGTAACATTCAATTCTTGACAAAGAAGCTGAAAAATCTTAATAAAGCCCCAGGAGTTTGGATGAAGCTGGGTGATAAACCGCTATTTTATGATTCATATTGTATTTAATTATGTGGTTTTATCAAGTCTTCACCCACTTATTCATATGATTTGCATGTATTTACAATTCCTTCCTAAAAATATTCTATGATTGATAACTTGCTTCCTAAAGACCTTTTAGTTGTATATTTTTATCTTCCTTCCTACCATTCGATGCCGTGATCTGTGTGTTAAGTGTTTCAGGCTTCATAGGGCAGGAATGGCGTAAGGAATGAAGAGGAAGCATGCAAAAGTGGAAGAAATACAAGGAATTGAGGAGATGAAAAGCGAGAAATCACGCGGTCGCATGGCTCACGCGACCGCGCGAAATGGAAGAAATCAGAGTGACGCATTCGCGTACCTGACACGACCGTGCGGATTGGAAGCTGCACGAACGACGCGAATGCATGGACGACACGCATGCATGGTACAAAAACGATGAGTGACGCAATCGCATGGACGACGCAGCCGCGTGACGTGCGCGATCTGCAGAATTACAAAAGTCGCTGGCAGAGACTCTGGGCCGCATTTCAACCCAGTCCTTGGTCCAGAAAACACAGATTAGAGGCTGGGAGTGGAGCAGAATGAAATCATTCAATCATTACTCACAATTTTAGGTTTTAGATGTTGTTTTTAGAGAGAGAGGTTCTCTCCTTTCTCTTAGGATTTAGGATTAGGATTCCTCTTAAAGGATTTAGGATTTCGACTCTTCATCAGGTTCAATATTCCTTTTACTTTATATTTCTCTTTTACTTTCAGATGCTTTAATGCTTGTATTACTTATGTTGCCTATTTGGCTTATGAACTTTTCCATGTTGGGATTGATTTTCTTAATTAATATAATTTGAGGTATTTCAGAATCATGATTGTTTTTCCCTGTTTATAATTTAGATTATTTACTATTGGCTTTGGTTGATTAATTGGTACCTCTTGAGCTGTCAAACTCATCGTGATTGATAATTATTATTCTTGCTGATTAATTTAGATTCCTATAACTCTAGTCTTTCCTTAAAGAGTTGACTAGGACTTTAGGTGTTAAATTAATTTGTCCACTTAACTGACCTTCGTAGTTAGAGGTTGACTTAGTGGGAGCAAAAGTATAATTCTCATCACCATTGATAAGGATAACTAGGATAGGACTTCCAGTTTTCATGCCTTGTTAAGAGATTTCTTCGTTATTAATTTATTAATTTCTGCAATTTATTTCTCCTGTTCAAAACCTTTTCAAACCCAAACACTATTTTCCATAAACAGTAATAATCATACTTCCATGCAATTCCTTGAGAAGACGACCCAAGGTTTGAATACTTCGGTTTATAAATTTTATTGGGTTTGTTACTTGTGACAACCAAAAAGTTTGTAAGAAAGGTTGATTGCTTGGTTTAAAAACTATACTTGCAACGAGAATTTATTATAACTTCTAAACCATCAATCTTCGGTTCTTCAAAATGGAGCTGTTGCCAGGGAATTGCAAACGTGTGCCTTATTATTGGTTATTGTAAATATTTTTCTTTTACTTGTTTATCTGTTTCTGTTTTCCCTTCCTATTTCTGATAATTACTATGAATTATCACCCCTCTCACTTTGAGTTTGGTTCTAATTTTGTTGAAAGGAATAGAAGCTATAACAGGAATATGCATTGCGGTCTAAGTAATCAAAGATGGATGGAGCCAAGAGGATATGATCAACCCTTGAGGCAACAACACCTTCCAAGATATCATGAACAGAGACCATTCTACAATGCATACCGAACTGATAGATTTTGGAGGACCCCCTTGTAGTTACCAACAAGCCCCACCCTATGCCCAGAGACCATCCTCTCGACATAGCTTCGAACCACCACACTCACAAGCTTCTTTTCGCCATTCGCCACCATATGATCCTTATCCGCCCCAACGCCAATCCAATTACTCCCAAGAACCACCACTCTCCTATGCACCATGTCCATATCCATCAAGCCATGATTCACAGGTTCGCTTTGAAGAATCAGTGGACCAATTTAATGCAACCCTTCATCAACTGAAGTGAGCAATAAATCAATTATCTTTCAGACATTCGGACACTCAACAAACCCCCATGACTTCATGTGGAGAATCTAATGAAAAACATAGCATGAAAGAGATAGTAGAGACTCTAGTAGACAGTATAGAGCATAACTTCGTACTAGAACAAGTAGAGGAAACTGTCACTATAGAAGAAGAAGAGTTGGTTGAAGATTTAGGAGATGCCGAACCTCTGCAGGAATCCAAAGTTGTGGAAAATTCCGTCAAGGATATTACAATTGATGCTAAGGAGGATAATGCACAACCTCCAATGCAAGTATTTTATGAAGAACTGGATGGAATAACCCAAGACGCAAGTTCCCTTGATGATGATAATCACAAGTCGAGTTCTCTTAGTGATGAACTTGCATCTGTAAGTGAATTCTTTGAGACAGAAGAATCTTCCCCAAGTGAATACGAGGATGATGCAGAGGTTGACTTTTCTCAACCTCTCAATTATGACTCAAGTGATGAGAAAGATATCGAAGACTTTGATCAAGACATGGTTGAAGTTGCAGAAGTTTGCAAAGAAGTGGAGGAATTCACAGAAGACCACAAGGGAGTAGAGCTTGCAGAACCACTGGAAACACCTATCCCAAGGCCATTACCACCAAATACAAACTTCAAGTGGGTAAAATCCTTAGCTTTTATCTTTACTTTTCCACTTGAATATGGTTTACTTGAGACAGATGGCCAACTTAAAGCTCTTTGCGGCTTTAAGAGCAAACGGGAAATGACTCGCACTCAGAGCTGGTATGCAAGATTCAATGAGGTTTCACACTTCAAATTGAGGTGCGAGGATTGGTGTCAAGCTCAATTGAAAGGATCTCGGTAGCTGTTTGGTCACTGTAGTGAGAATTCAGATTGCTCACCACCTGGCTGGAAAAATGCAGATCAAGACAAATACGGGTGTAAAAGTAAAGTTTGGGATCCTGGAATCTATTCTGACATTCAACACCCCAGGAACCTTGAAGCCTGTTTGAACTCACCTAAGGGCTTTACATACCTTGTTTGGGACCCCGGAGGATGCTTGCATTCCAAATATTGGTGGAGATTTCTAGACAAATTCAAGCACAAGCCACCATAGCAGGAAGCTCATCAAATGTTCAACTTAAGGACTTTAACTAAAAGTGCTAGGTGGGAGACAACCCACCATGGTATGATCGTTCCCTTTTCCATTTTTCTTTGTTTTTGAATTTTGTTTGAACCTGGAATTTCTGCATAACATTAATTGCATTTTGCATTCTGCATACTTATAAAAAAATAAAATAAAAAAATCACGCACATGATGCGTAAGCATCGCTGACGCGTCCGCGTCACAAGTGCATTCGGAAGAAAAGAAAACTGAACAGAGAATCATGCAAAAGCGCGGCTGGAGGCACGCCTTTGGCACAAATTGGTCCACGTGACCGCGTCGATGATGCATCCGCATCATGTGAGAAGAACGCCTCCCACCCGTCCGCGTCACCCACGCGAACGCGTGCCTCAAAATCGACGTAAAAAGGGTGTATGGCCGAAAGTTGAGCTAGAGTTGGGCTGGACTCGTGCTAGAAGCACAAGCCCTGCCACGCGTACGCATGCCCCACGCGTCCGTGCCATTTTCAAATTTGGGCCATCCACGAGATCGCGTCAACCACGCGACTGCGTCACCCAAAGATTTGGCAATATGAGTTTCAAACAGAGAGTTGCGCGACCGCGAGGCTGCCCTCGCGCTAATGGCATAAATCGATCCACGCAACCGCATAGATGACGCATCCACATCATTTCATAGAAGCGCTATCCGCGTGAACGCGTCACTCACGCGTCCGCGTCACCAGCGCCGCACATCCTATCCAAATCAGCCAAATATCTTTTTTCTTTCCCAAATCTAAATCTTTTCTTTCCCTTCTTATTTCTTTCTTCCTTCCTTTCTTTTTCTTTCTTTTTCTTTTATTTGGTGTTGGAAATTTATTTGGGTCATTATTTTCCATATTTTGCTTGTGAATTATTAAGGAATTGTTTGACAATTATATATTGCTTTTTATAGGGTTGCTTGCATGTTCAATTTAACACTTTTAATAACTTATTTACCATGCATGCTAAGTGTTTGTGAAAAAGCCCATATGGCATTATGCATTCTTCATTATTCTATCCTTCTACTCTAATGCCTGTTTTTCACAAAACCCTTTCCACTATTTTATTAATTGAATATAATTGTTAATACAAATATTATTGTTAGTTTCTTACGACTAATAATACATTATGGCTTTTAATGCTTGATTTATGCTACTCATGCCTTTGCCAGCATGCCAATAAACATCTTGTATCTAATTACCTCAATTTATCATGCCCTATTTCCATTGTTGTCCTAATTTCATGGAGTCACGACTATGTGTTAACGACATTCTTCTTTACTTTGGCATGATTATCACTCATACCGCCCTCCTCTCTGCTCTATCCCTTTGACTTCATGTCCCTTTCTCTTTTTCCTTTTCAGGATGGCCACCAGGAAGGGTAAAGAGAAAGACTCTACTAAGAGCACCAGCTGAGGAACCACAACCCCCGCCCACCTGTACAGCTTTGCATGCACCGAGGATGGTGCACTCTTTAAGTGTGGGGAGGTCGATACCGATCTCCGTGGGTTAGTACCTTCCTGACTTAACACCAACGTTTAAATTAGTTGTTGCATTTGTATGTTTGTTTGATTTTGTGCATATATTATCATTACTTGGTTGAAGTAATATTTTCTTTTTCAAGAAACTTTTTATAGTATTTCACTAATTTAAATTAAAAACTTTTTGACAAACTTGTTTGAAGAAATATTATTTTAGAACATGATTTAGAGCTTGAACACATAAAACCAGTGAGATTTTGAGATTTTCCCCCCAAAGATCCTTCAAAACCGTCACAAAGGCCTGTTCGATCTCATCAAGCATTTTCCACGTATATCGGGATACTACTACATTCTGCTGCCAATGCAAAGGGAAGGATGGCTTACCATTCACTTCCAGAAAAAAGGGACGAGCTCCCTCAACAGCTCGAACCTTGAAAAAATAATTTTTGAAGTCCCTAAAGGACTCATCATACATGGTAAAAACCTTATGTCCTTGTGTAGATCTAAAAGAAACCTACGAGGCTTTCTTTTTTGAAGAAATACCGGGCTTACTTAAAATAAACAAATAGAGGAAAAGAGTTTGAGAAGGGGTAACATTCAATTCTTGACAAAGAAGCTGAAAAATCTTAATAAAGCCCTAGGAGTTTGGATGAAGCTGGGTGATAAACCGCTATTTTATGATTCATATTGTATTTAATTGTGTGGTTTTATCAAGTCTTCACCCACTTATTCATATGATTTGGATATATTTACAATTCCTACAATTCCTTCCTAAAAATATTCTATGATTGATAACTTGCTTCCTAAAGACCTTTTAGTTGTATATTTTTATCTTCCTTCCTACCATTCGATGCCGTGATCTGTGTGTTAAGTGTCGTTCCATTCGATGCCGTGATCTGTGTGTTAAGTGTTTCAGGCTTCATAGGGCAGGAATGGCGTAAGGAATGAAGAGGAAGCATGCAAAAGTGGAAGAAATACAAGGAATTGAGGAGATGAAAAGCGAGAAATCACGCGGTCGCATGGCTCACGCGACCACGCGAAATGGAAGAAATCAGAGTGACGCATTCGCGTACCTGACACGACCGTGCGGATTGGAAGCTGCACGAACGACGCGAATGCATGGACGACACGCAAGCATGGTACAAAAACGCTGATTGACGCAATCGCATGGACGACTGATGAGCGGATAATTTATACGCTTTTTGGCATTGTTTTTATATAGTTTTTAGTAAGTTTGAGCTACTTTTAGGGATGTTTTCACTAGTTTTTATGATAAATTCACATTTCTGGACTTTACTATGAGTTTGTGTGTTTTTCTGTGATTTCAGGAAAATTCTGACTGAAATTGAGGGATTTGAGCAAAACTCTGAAGAAGGCTGACAAAAGGACTGCTGATGCTGTTGGAATCTGACCTCCCTGCACTCGAAATGGATTTTCTGGAGCTACAGAACTCCAATTGGCGCGCTCTCAACGGCGTTGGAAAGTAGACATCCAGGGCTTTCCAGCAATATATAATAGTCCATACTTTATTCGAAGAATGACGACGTAACTTGGCGTTAAACGCCAAGTTCATGCTGCTGTCTGGAGTTAAACGCCAGAAAAACGTCATGATCCGGAGTTGAACGCCCAAAACACGTCATAAC
>NC_029775.3:74884852-74886542 GCF_000817695.3 Arachis duranensis
CGTAAGGTTTATTACTTGGACGACCCAGTACACTTGCTGGTTAGTTGAACGGAGTTGTGTTCACTCGTGCCAATTTCTAAAATCCAATTACAATGAATAAGATCACAATTTCATCCACCAAGTTTTTGGCGCCGTTGCCGGGGATTGTTCGAGTATGGACAACTGACGGTTCATCTTGTTGCTCAGATTAGGTAATTTTCTTTTCAAAAATCTTTTTCAAAATTTTTCTTTTTATTTTTCGTTTTTCCAAACTATATTTTCGAAAAAAAATAATAAAAATACAAAAAAATTAGAAAATCATAAAAATAAAAAATATTTTGTGTTTCTTGTTTGAGTCTTGAGTCAATTTTTAAGTTTGGTGTCAATTGCATGCGTTAAAAATTTTTCTTGCATTTTTCGAAAATCTCATGCATTCATAGTGTTCTTCATGATCTTCAAGTTGTTCTTGACAAGTCTTCTTGATTGATCTTGATGATTTCTTGTTTTGTGTCTTTTGTTGTTTTTCATGTGCATTTTTGCATTCATATTTTCCATGCATTAAAGATTTCTAAGTTTGGTGTCTTGCATGTTTTCTTTGCATTATAAGTTTGGTGTCTTGCATGTTTTCTTTGCATCAAAAATTTTTCAAAATTATGTTCTTGATGTTCATCATGATCTTCAAAGTGTTCTTGGTGTTCATCTTGACATTCATAGCATTCTTGCATGCATTCATTGTTTTGATCTAAAAATTTCATGCATTGATTATTTTTGTTGTTTTTCTCTTTCATAATTAAAAAAATTCAAAAATCAAAAAAATATCTTTTCCTTATTTTACTCCAAATTTTCGAAATTTTGGGTTGACTTGGTCAAAAATTTTTAAAATTAGTTGTTTCTTACAAGTCAAGTCAAAATTTCAAATTTTAAAAATCTTATCTTTTCAACATCTTTTTCAAAAATATATCTTTTTCATTTTTTATATAATTTTCGAAAATTTCAAAATTATTTTTCAAAATATTTTCAAAAATCTTTTTCTTATCTTTATATCAAATTTTCAAAAATTAGCTAACAATTAATGTGATTGGTTCAAAAATTTGAAGTTTGTTACTTTCTTGTTAAGAAAGGTTCAATCTTTAAGTTCTAGAATCTTATCTTGTAGTTTCTTGTTAGTTAAGTAATTTTAAAAAAATTAAATCTTTTTCAAATTATCTTTTTCTTAAAAATCTTTTTATCTTTTTATCTTATCCTTTTCAAAAACTTTATCTTTTTCAAAATTTGATTTCAAAATATCTTATCTAACTTCTTATCTTCTTATCTTTTTCAAAATTTGATTTCAAATCTTTTTCAAATCAACCAACTAACTTTTTGTTTGTTTCTTATCTTTTTCAAAAATTCTTTTTGTTTTAAATTTTAATTTTAATTATATTTTGTCTTTGATTTTCGAAAATTACTAACCTCTTTTTCAAAAATTATTTTCGAAATTTCTCTTCTCTTCTCTTATTCTATTTAATTTATTTAATTATTAACACTTCTCTTCACCTCTCTTCATCCAAATCCGAATCCATCCTTCTTCTTTCTTCTACCCCTTTCTTCTTCTACTAACAGAAAGGAATCTCTATACTGTGACATAGAGGATTCCTTTTTTTTTTCTTGTTTTCTTCTCTTTCATATGAGCAGGAACAGGGAAAAAGGCACTCTTGTTGAAGTTGATCCA
>NC_029775.3:74886791-74887669 GCF_000817695.3 Arachis duranensis
CATGCATCCAACAGCACTAGAGAGGCAGCTTCTGAAGAAGCTTATGATCCTGAAAACCCTGCCATGGCAGAGGTTAATTATCTGGGTGAACCTTATGGAAACACTTATAACCCATCATGGAGAAATCACCCAAATTTCTCCTGGAAGGATCAACAAAAGCCTCAACAAGGCTTTAACAATGGTGGACGCAACAGGCTAAGTAACAGTAAGCCATATCCATCATCTTCTCAGCAACAGACAGAGAACTCTGAACAAAATAATTCTAATTTAGCCAATATAGTCTCTGATCTGTCAAAGGCCACTTTCAGTTTCATGAATGAAACAAGATCCTCCATTAGAAATTTGGAGGCACAAGTAGGCCAGCTGAGTAAGAAAGTCATTGAAACTCCTCCCAGTATTCTCCCGAGCAATACAGAAGAGAATCCAAAAGGAGAGTGCAAGGCCATTGATTTGATCAAAGTGGCCGAATGCATTAGGGAGGAGGAGGACGAAAATCCCAGAGAGGAAGACCTCCTGGGATGTCCTTCAAGCAAGAAGGAGTTTCCTATTAAGGATCCAGAGGAATCTGAGGCTCATCTAGAGACCATAGAGATTCCATTAAATCTCCTTCTGCCATTCATGAGCTCTGAAGAATATCCATCCTCTGAAGAGGATGAAGATGTGACTGGAGAGCAAGTTGCTCAATACTTAGGAGCTATCATGAAGCTGAATGCCAAGCTGTTTGGTAATGAGACTTGGGAAAGTGAACCTCCCTTGCTCATTAGTGAACTGGATACTTGGATTTAGAAAACTCTACCTCAAAAGAAACAAGATCCTGGCAAGTTCTTAATACCTTGCACCATTGGCACCATGAGCTTTGAAAAAGCTCTATGTGATCT
>NC_029775.3:74888764-74889395 GCF_000817695.3 Arachis duranensis
CACACTTCCCAAAAACCTTCACCAATCACCTCAACTCCTCTTCCCAATTACCCCATGCACCATTCACATCAACCTCCTCTTCCCCATAAATCCCACCTACCTCCATTACATTCAAATTGAATTTCCCACCCTTTCCCACCCAAAATGGCCGAACTCCCACCCTCCCTCTCCTTATAAATACCTCTCCTTTCTTCTTCATTTTCACACAACACAAACCCCTTCTTCTCTCCTATAGCCGAACCCCTTCCTCTCCTTCTCCACCAAAATTCTCTTCTTCTTCTTCTACTCTTCTTTTCTTTTTTTGCTCGAGGACGAGCAAATTTTAAGTTTGGTGTGGTAAAAAGCCTAAGCTTTTTATTTTTCATTCACCATCAATGGCACCCAAGACCGGAGTTTCCTCAAGAAAAGGAAAAGGGAAGGCAAAAGCTTCCACTTCCGAGTCATGGGAGAAGGAGAGATTCATCTCCAAGAGCCATCAAGACCACTTCTATGATGTTGTGGCAAAGAAGAAGGTGATCCCCGAGGTCCCTTTCAAGCTCAAAAAGAATGAGTATCCGGAAATCCAACATGAAATTCAAAGAAGAGGGTGGGAAGTCATAACCAACCCCATGCAACAAGTTGGAATATTGAT
>NC_029775.3:74892010-74921800 GCF_000817695.3 Arachis duranensis
GGGATGTAGCCATCAACCATGGGTGATGCCTCCAGACTGGTTAGCTGTGCGAGTGACAGCCGCATAGGATATTTCCCCGAGAGGATTGAAAGTAACCACAGTTGATGGTGAACCCCTAAACAAAGCTTGCCATGGAAAGGAGTAAGAAGGATTGGGTAGAAGCAGTAGGAGAGCAGGCGTCCTTGAGCTCTACAGCATCTCCATCTGCTTATCTGAAATTCCCACCAATGAATCTGCATAAGTATTCTATCCCTTTTATTATTCCTTTTTATTATTTATTCCAATAATCACAATTACCCTTTAATCTGCCTAACTGAGATTTACAAGGTGACCATAGCTTGCTTCATACCAACAATCTCTGTGGGATCGACCCTTACTCGCGTAAGGTTTATTACTTGGACGACCCAGTACACTTGCTGGTTAGTTGAACGGAGTTGTGTTCACTCGTGCCAATTTCTAAAATCCAATTACAATGAATAAGATCACAATTTCGTCCACGAACGACGCAGCCGCGTGACGTGCGCGATCTGCAGAATTACAAAAGTCGCTGGCAGAGACTCTGGGCCGCATTTCAACCCAGTCCTCGGTCCAGAAAACACATATTAGAGGCTGGGAGTGGAGTAGAATGAAATCATTCAATCATTACTCACAATTTTAGGTTTTAGATGTAGTTTTTAGAGAGAGAGGTTCTCTCCTTTCTCTTAGGATTTAGGATTAGGATTCCTCTTAAAGGATTTAGGATTTCGACTCTTCATCAGGTTCAATATTCCTTTTACTTTATATTTCTCTTTTACTTTTAGATGCTTTAATGCTTGTATTACTTATGTTGCCTATTTGGCTTATGAACTTTTCCATGTTGGGATTGATTTTCTTAATTAATATAATTTGAGGTATTTCAGAATCATGATTGTTTTTCCCTGTTTATAATTTAGATTATTTACTATTGGCTTTGGTTGATTAATTGGTAACTCTTGAGCTGTCAAACTCATCGTGATTGATAATGATTATTCTTGCTGATTAATTTAGATTCCTATAACTCTAGTCTTTCCTTAAGGAGTGTACTAGGACTTTAGGTGTTAAATTAATTTGTCCACTTAACTGTCCTTCGTAGTTAGAGGTTGACTTAGTGGGAGCAAAAGTATAATTCTCATCACCATTGATAAGGATAACTAGGATAGGACTTCTAGTTTTGATACCTTGCCAAGAGATTTCTTCGTTATTAATTTATTAATTTATGAAATTTATTTCTCCTGTTCAAAACCTTTTCAAATCCAAACACTATTTTCCATATCCAATAATAAATCATACTTTCTTGCAATTCCTTGAGAAGACGACCCGAGGTTTGAATACTTCGGTTTATAAATTTTATTGGGTTTGTTACTTGTGACAACCAAAACGTTTGTAAGAAAGGTTAATTGCTTGGTTTAGAAACTATACTTGCAACGAGAATTTATTATAACTTCTAAACCATCAATCTTCAGTTCTTCACTTGGACGGAGCTACATTACACGACCACAACAGGTCGGTCTCAAACAAAGTAAAGGGAAAAGTGATGTCCAACTGGCTGAAGAAATAGTCGTAAGCATAAAAGAAAGGGCGCTCCCCCTGGGTCAGGACAGGAAAACAAACCCTCTCTTCCAAATCAGGTGCCACCAATTCATAATTTCTCTCTTGATCTCCACTCTTACAGAGACAGTGATGTTTCCTATGCTCCGCACAGAATTCAGCATTCACCACAGAAACACACATCAATACAAGGGAGTCCAACCAATCGGACATCCCCTCAGGGATCTTAGAGGACGTCTCTACAATATTTTTGCGAGAAGACATGGCCAACTAGTCCTACAAACAAAAAAGGAGAGTGGATTACTGAAAAAATATCTCAGACGAAATCAAAGCAACTCAGCCAGCATAGTCCAACACAGTACAAACAGCAAAAGGAAGCCCTAGGACCCACACCAAAAAGATCCAGGGGCATCCTTTGGAGGCAATCAGGAAACAAGGATTCAGGAAAAACTACAAGACTAAACGTCCCGACAAAACCCACAGCAACGACAAAGAGAAACCCTTTCTTAGAAAGCAATATCCTAAAAAAAAACATTGAGTCATTATCCCAGAAAGCCGGCAAAATAGCTACCTTCCAAATTCACAGTCTTAGCTCACCAACAAATAAAAAGCAAAACAACGCAAAGAAAAATCAAAACGAGCCTTTTACGGGATTCATCAGCAAAACGAAAAACATCAAAGGAGCAATCTTCCGGGAAAATAAGTAGGTTCATGGAGCTCGCAAAAGAGGAAAAACGAGCAGTATAAACCCTAGAATATAGAGAGACCATTTCAAAAGCAAGAAAAACCCCCTCACAATAAAAACAGGCACACAAGTAATACGAAGAGAATCAAACTTCCTAGCATGTATTTAAAGCAAAAATCAAAAGCTTTATAAAAAACCAAAGGCAAAGCAACAAAAGAAAGTAAGGGAGCAGAAAGTAGAAACCAACCTGGAGAAAAGTTTCGAAAGGCTGAAGCGATGAAAAGATGACTCCTCGAAGCAAAAGCGTCAACAATTACCAAGCGACGTCACAAGAGAAATGCAAAAACGCAAGTTTCCAGACGAAAATGGAAGGAGAGAAGAAAAAGAGGAAGTTACAGCAAAAAGCAAGAGAAGAGAAAACCGTTTCTTGAGAATAAAATTCAAAATAAAAGCCAAGAGAAACGGAGCATCAAAAACCAATTAATGAGGGCATTAAAAACCCTCGCGCATTCCCAAGGCCAGGACACTAATGCAAAAGCACGTGCTTTCAGAGGAAACAGAATAGAAATGTTCCGCATTCAAAAAGGAACTCTACAAAGATAAAATTGACGAAATGCTCCAGTTCGGTTTCACCCGAGAAGGATCAAAGTCCTAAGACTAAAGACTCGACCTCAAAAGGAAGACTAAGCTCGAACAGGGGCACTGTTCATACCCTGGGTCGAGCTGTCCGACCCGGGATGTTCTACTGACAAAGCGACCAACCTCTTCAGGTTAGGACAATCCGACCTCTTCTCAAAGAGCTCGACCAAACTACCAGGAAAGTCCAATAAAGGGCCCAAACAGAGGAACACGACCCGAATCCAAGGGCAGCCCAAGCCTATAGAGATAAAGGCGGTTCCCTTAAAGATAAGATGACCTCGCTAGAAGACAAAAATAAGATAAGATAACTAACTTATCTTATCTAAGGAAGGTCTGTCGACACTATTATAAATACACTGGAGCATCCAGGTATAACTCATACTCTGATTCTACTTAATACCTGCTTAATACCCTTGCTAACTTAAGCATCGGAGTCCCTTGCAAGTACCCCCACCCTCCAGGGACGAAGGAATCAGCACTACCACCAAGTCCAACAAGTTGAATACAACCATTTCGACCAGTACAGATGATCTCGTCCGAGATCGACCTACAGTTTCAGGTAACCCCCGAAACACTAACCATATTTATTGTATCAGTTAATTGTATAATCGACTTCCTACTCCATTGGTGCATTCCATTCTCCCCAATATACAAGTGGGACTTGGGAAAATAAATTAGATCCCCAATACTTGAACACTAACCCTCAATCCCAAAAAAATTGATTGATTTGTAACCACATTCATAAGACAATCAACAGAAAAGAAATAAAATATTTTTCAAGAAAGTTCAGCTGTCAACTAGATGAATGTTCCTGTTTCAGGGGCAAACATACCTCCTGCAGTTGTACACTTGGAGCATGTTGGATGCAATGGTGCTGAGATATGACTTGATATTTAAGTTTTTCTATTTATTTCTAAGCAAAAGATAATAAGAACAACCAGTTTTATATCAAAAACATTTTACTGCACACCATAAGCGCAAAAGTCCAAATTAAATTGGTAATATAAATTGGCAATTTCATGTGCCAAACAAAAATAATGCAACCGAAGTTAATGAAAAAATACAGATAAATAAACTATTAATCAAAGGTTGAGAAGCCATATACGATGTGCCCACTAGGATAAGGCTGATTAAGTGTACCATTAGGAAGCTCTGTATCTAAGAAAACTCTAGTTTCAATAGCCCACCACCGAGCAATATTTTCTAGTTTCAATATTCCACTCATGTATATCTAAACCAAAATAACAAGTAAATTTAAGGCAAATATAAAATGATATAAACCCACCAGCAAGGGCAAATTGAATTTCTTTACGAATTTGACACATTCAGCATGACCTGTAAAGAAGCATCAAAAGTTAATCTTTTAATCAAGCCAAGCCACCAAATAATTGAAATGGGTACTAGCACTGGGACAGATGAGCCAACAAACAAACCCAGCAATAACATAAAACAATGACCCCTTTCAATAGAAAAAGAAAATTTACTGGGAGATATGCACCATCAATATAGAGATTGAAGCAGCCCGGGCGATCTCCAGCAAGCGAATCAGCTCCACACAGGAGAACTATTGTACCAGGTTGATATGTTTCCACTATTTTAGAGATGATCTATAGCATAAAAATTTTCAGAGTTTCCGATTAAACGCAATCAAGTAAGAACTAATGCACAGAGACAGAGTGAGAGGGAGTTGGACTTACAGTCTTAGAAAGTCGGGTAAAGCTAGGGCCATCTATGGCATAATACTGCCTTCTTTTTCTCCTATTTCCTTCAATATAGTAATACAGTTCCAATCATTCAAAAATAGAGCTTTAGAATGTTTCAAAGAATAAAAACATTCAATTTCAGCAAATATGAAACTAGCAACATGCCACTGTCAAGTGGTGCCTAAAACCAGACAACTTACAAAAAATAGAGAGTAAAGAAAATTCCCTTAGCATCAGCAGTACCCGAAAAGAACATATCTCCATGCTTGTGAAAACTGGCACTCATCACCTATCAATAAAAAATTGACCATTCAATGAAAAATAGAGAAATCCCAAGCAGAAAATTCACATTCCACATAAGGACAAGGTTATTGAGAAGTGTGCTAGTCGTGACTATAATATGAAGCTTGTATCAAGATTCATGAATACATGCTTGTCAATAGCCAACATAAGATTAAACAGATTGAACAAAGGAATTCAGTTTACTATTTGGCCTATGCTATGGGAATGGGCTGTCAAATTATAGATTCCAAGACAACAACCATTGATTGCACGAAGTCCTCACCTCCAGTTCTTATTACAGTAAATCCTTGAACAGTTGGGTACGAGTTCACCTGCGTTACAGCACATCATCACGCACAACACAAACATTTTGAAGATTTAACGGGTTTAATCACGTTGAGTTACATAATTATTCAGTCTCAAACCATTAGTTATAGCACTGGAAAAAAAAACTTTCTTTTCGCTACTGCATCATACCATAATTTGAAAACTAAAAACCCAATTGACACACGATTTTTGCATGATGATGAACACAACAAGCTATGAAATACAAACAAGCTATGAACATGGCACTTGTTAAATTTTTGTAGTTAAAATATTAATAAACATGTATAAATTCAGCGAAAGACAGCGAACCAAAATATGCAGAGGTAAGTAGCATGAGCAGAGAAGGATGGAAATAAATAAATAGCATGCATGTTGATCAACAATATTCTACAAGAAAAATATTGAGTACAGTAATATATTATTAATTAATAATTAAATTAATAACTATCGACAAATTTAACCGAGAGTAATCTAATGGTAAACTTAAATTTTAATTTTTTTAAAAAATTGTTTAAAAATTAATATATAATTTTAAATATTTAAATTCAATCATTTTTAAACTAATAAATAAAAAAATACAATACTAACTATCTCATAAAATAATTAATTCAAATAATAATAAACTTAAAAAATAACAACAAAGAATAAGCCAATAATTAATTCAAAAAATAAATTAATTCATATTAACTCAAACAATTAACAACATTAATTAACTCAAAAAATAATAAATTTAAAAAATTAACAACAATAAACAATAAGTCAATTATTAACTCAAAAATAAACAAGTTAATATTAACTCAGACAATTAACAACAATCAACTAATTAACTCAGAAAATAATTAACTCAGATAATAATAAACTTAAAAAATTGACAACAATAATAACAAGTCAATAATCAACTCAGAAAATAAATAAGTTAAGATTAACTCAGACAATTAACAATAATCAACTAATTAACTTGAAAAGTAATTAACTCAGATAATAATAAACTTAGAAAATTAACAATAATAAATAATAAGTCAATAATTAACTCAGAAAATAAACAAGTTCATATTAACTCAAACAATTAACAATCAACTAATTAACTCAGAAAATAACTAACTCAAGTAATAATACACTTAGAAAATTAACAACAATAAACAATAAACCAATAATTAACTCAGAAAATAAACAAGTTCAGATTAATTTGTACAATTAACAATAATCAACTAATTAACTTAGAAAACAATTAACTCAAATAATAATAAATTTAGAAAATTAACAACAATAAATAATAAGCCTAATTAACTCAGAAAATAAACAAGTTCAGATTAACTCAGACAATTAACAATAATCAAATAATTAACTAAAAAAAATTAACTCAGATAATAATAAACTTAAAAAATTAACAACAATGAATAATAAGCCAATAATTAACTCAAAAAATAAAAAAATTCAGATTAACTCAGACAATTAATAAAAATCAACTAATTAATTCAGAAAATAATAAACTCAAATAATAATAAACTTAGAAAATTAACAACAACAATAAACAATAAGCTAATAACTAACTCAGAAAATAATTAACTCGAATAATAATAAACTTAGAAAATTAACAACAACAATAAACAATAAGCTAATAATTAACTCAGAAAATAATTAACTCGAATAATAATAAACATAAAAAATTAACAATAATAAACAATAAGCCAATAATTAACTCAGAAAATAAACAAGTTAATATTAACTCGAAAAATTAACAATAATCAACTAATTAAGAACAGAAATTAGAACAATACAGTTGGGATCTTACACTTGCAGAACAAAATAGAAATCAAAAGAATAAACAAAAATAAGAATAATAAACACAGAATCATCAAAACAAAATTCAAAATTCAAAACAAAATTTCAAACATAGAATAATCAAAACAGAATTAAAGAAAACCCTAAATCAAAATAGAATTAAAAAACCCTAAATATAAACTAATAAATGAACTAAATTTGAAAAATAGTTAAATCTCTAATACAAACATCTAAATTGCAAATTTTTTAATACATAACAAATTAAATTAGATAAATTAGGGTTTAGGATTTTTTTAATAAATTAAAAAATAGTAGGAACAAAGAAAATGACAACATACCTGGAAGGAGGAAGGAGGCAGCTCCAGCAACACAAGGAGCAGTAGTGACAATGATAGCAGCAGTGGCGGTGATAAACTCCAATTTTGTGGTTTATCTTGTGTTGAATTTAGTAGATTTTATCAACTTATCCCACATTTATTCACTAAAATAGCATGATTTTGCAAATTCTCTCTAAATTGTGTTTAAGAGCAAAAACATACTTTTTAGGCTCTTAATTTAATTCACTTTAATTCCATTTGATTCCTATATGTTTGTTAAGTGATTCCAGGTTTAGGCAGCGGCAGCAGTGGAGGAGTGACGAAAATGACAGCGATAGAGTGACCAACGCGACGTAAGAGTCTACGCAGTCTTTGAGCGCTGTTGGTGATGGCTGACGGTGGTGGAGAGGTTGCCGGAGGTGGTTTGTGAGGGAGGGAGAGAGAGAGAGAAAGGAGAATGTTAGAGAGAGAGAGAGAGGGGGAGTAGTTCAGAAATGAGGGTGAGAGGGTTCACAATTTGAATTTAGGGCAAGATTACCGTTGGATTTACTTGCGAATAAATCTGATGGTATCATTTTGCAAATGACCAAAACGCAGCGTTCCACTAATTTGGATTACTGACGGATATGATCGCGCCAATTTTTCTTTTTTCCTTCCAATTATTACCGATGAATTTACTGTCGGAAATCCAAATCCGATAGTAATTTATTTATTCAACAAATTTATTACCAAATCTACCGGTAAATCCGTCAATAAACCTACCGCTAATGTTCGACGCTAAATCCGACGATAAATCCAACGATATTCAGCATTTTTCTTATAGTGATAGCTTGCATGTTCATCAAATCACAATTCACAAATGCCTATCTTACAGATTATTGTGCCAAACTCCCAAATCAAAATCCTAAAATCGAAACTTTAACCCTCTCAAACTTTAAAACCAAATGAAAGTGAATACATACCTTCCCGACGATGGTGAGCGTAGAGAGGACGATGCTGAGTGCAGAGACAACGATGGTGAACGTGCAGCGATGGTTAGTGCAGATCAGAAGGGCGAAGAGTAGTGACGATGAGTGGCAAAGTGGTGAGTGGTGAGTGGGGAAGAGGAATGACGGTGAGTGGCAAAGGTGAGGGCACGAAGGCCTAGGTGAGTGGTGCAAAGGTAAGTTTCTCTGATTTGGTGAAGGTGATGAAGGCACGAACAATGTGAGTTTGCGTGATTTGGTGAAATGGAAAAAATTTTACTAAATATTGGTGTATTTGGCCTTAGATACAATAGGCAACACTTTTGAAGTGCACAAAAAAATATAACAAATAGGTTACACTTCAAAGGCGTTCTCTTTGATAAGAAAAATATACCCATAGATATTAAGATAAGGCTACGGTTTATAAGTGATCTTTATAATATCTAAAGAGACACTTTTCAAATAATGCTACAACTGTATTTTCTATTATCCTATAGAAAGGTAATATGGAGAAAAACGTAGTCTATTTTATGAATAGACTATAGTTTTTCAAATGTAACTTAAAAAAATGTGGCTAAATGAGTGATTTTTTGTAGTGTTTGTAGCTTGTGTTTATTCCCACATATTCAGACTATGTGTTTGTAGCTTACGTTACCCATAATTAAGGGTTAAGTATGATTTTAGTCCATAAGGTAGGGGTTGAAAATTTTTTTCATTCTTAACCTTTTTTATTACAAAATCGTGCTTAAGGTTTAACATATTTTTAAAATCGTCATTCGGACCAAAATACCATTCTCCTTCTTCACCAAAATACTCAATTTCTATTCTTCTTCTTCGTTCTTTTCCATCAACAACAACAATAAAATCACTAGCAACAACAACATTAAAATCAGCAATAATGAATCAAAGGAAAAAACAATGAAGCACAAGAACAATGAATCCCAATCCAAATCCGAATCATGAGCACAAGAACAATGAATCAAAAGAAAAAATAATGAAGCCATCTCTTTTTTTTCTTCTTCAACAACAACAATGAAACAGAAGTATAAACAGAATTAGAAACAAAAGTTGAAGCAAAATTGAAAATAGAAATAGAAGAAGAAACAGAAGTAACAAAAGCATCAAAATTAAAAGAACAAAGAATCAAATGCAGAATTAGAAACAGAAGCAAAATCAAAAGCATCAAAATTAGAAAAAGAAGCAAAATTAGATGTGATTAACAATTTGATTAACAAATCCAGAAATAGAAGCGAAATTGGAAATCGCCGGTGGTGGTGATGGAGAAGACCTGTCGAAGGACGCCGTCGTTGCAGCGGCAGCAGCAAGGAGGGCGAGAGCGCAGTCGATGGTGACTTTGGCGACGATGTGACGCTTGTTGAGGGATTGGGCAATGGCGACATAGATGACGTTTGTTGAGGTTAACGCAGACTGGACAAACAATGCAACGCTTGCGAGGAAGAGGAGCGGCGAGATCTGGCTGCAAGGACCGAACGACAAGGAGCAGCAGTGGCGGCGAATTCCCTTCTCCTTCTCTTCCCCTCTCTTCTTCCTTGGAAAACCCCCTCCCCCAGCGTGATTTCCTTCCCCTTTTCCTTTTAACCTGTTTTTTTTTATATTTTTTTAGTTAAAGATAATTTGATAATAAAATTAAAATTTTGGTAGAAATAACTATTTTAAAATTAAATTTTAAGGACAATTTTGTAAATAAAAAAAAAATTAAAAATAAAAAATTTTTAACCTCTACCTTAAAAACCAAAATCTTACTTAATCCCATAATTAATTAGAGAGACACACATTCTAGAATTTAAATGTTCTCACTCCGAACTTCCAAGAAAAGTTAGACAAGGAGTTGTTTACAGACACAGTATGCCCGAAGCTTCAAGAAAAAAGCCATCTGCCAACAACAAATAATATGTCAATTAGTTGTTGAAAGTTGAAAGATATTAAGCAACTAAGTGATAATATTATTATTATATACTATCATGCTTATTATGTAATTTGAATTAAAAAAATATTTGATAATAAAAAATATTAATAAAAAATTATTAACATTTATTATTTTTAATTTTATTTAATATATTTTATAATAATAAAATTTAATAAAATAAATTTTAACTATTTAAAATGATTAATTTTTGTCCTTTTAATATTATGGTTCTAATTGTATGCAGTTACTTGTGAATTGACTCAATTCCTTACTTTTTTACATGCCCGTAAATTACCAGTAGTGAATCAATAGATAAAATAATGTAGCCGATGCTTGATGATGGAGATTATTGGGAGTGGTCATCATTAGAGGATAAGTGGGGGCGGTGAACATAATTGTTGGCAATAATTAATGGTTGAAAAAACTTATAAACGTGGGGTTTTTCTCTCTGTCTCTTTTTTTTTCCCCCTTTCCCCTCTTAACTTCTTAATTCTTATTATTGATTTTAACTCTAATAAAAGGTGGTATTTCTTGTTGATATGATCATTTTCTTCCCACTTTCTAATAGAATCATGTTGGTGATTATTGAGCAGACATCTCTTAGAAAGTGCTGTACAAAGAACCATGAAATTTAGTTTCTTATTTTAAGGTCATCACTTCTTGTATCCTTAAACTTCATTGTAAATATTAAAAGGATAAGTGTGTCATTTTTATCTCAAATAATTAGGATGAGTATATAATATTGTCTTTAATATTTTTCACTCTATTTATATTTTAAATTTTTTAAAAATATTTAATGTTATCGCATTCTTAACTTAATAAAGAATTACTAATAAAAAAGTGATATATAAAGTAATAACTATGTGGTTAAAAAATTTGGTTATAGATTTATTATTGGTGTTTCAGTTAGAAATAGATACAGTGAGTGTATTTATAAATTAATGAAAGTGTCAGATGAAAGCCACAACACACAGGGATGTGTTGATTGCAACACCGGGGAGGAGGGGGAGGCGTGATTGTTACGTGGCGAAGTCTGGTTGCATGGGACTCTAGCACATTGGGTTTGCTGAGTCAGCACGGGAGGGGGAGGGGCGTGTTACACATGACAAACTGTCATTGACTGATGAATCTTAGTGCTCCCCTCTATATAAGGCAAAGTTCGGTACCATTTTCATTGTGAAGAAGAGTGTTCTTTGATTGTGTTGCTAGTGTTAAGGAGGGTACTGCAAACTTAGTAGTGTATCGCAACGGTGAGATTATACGGAATACTCATGAAGGAGTGAGGTTTGTGAGTCAGAATCCATTTTCGTTTGTGGTTCCATGCACTATGACGTTGATGGAGTTTCAGAACGGTCTCTGTCAAAACATGAAAAACGGTATGTTGAGGAGAGTGAGCAGTATTTTGTACCGAAATCCAGTTATAGATTTCGGTAGTCTAATACAGTTTGATATTATGTCGATCATTGACGAAGCGAGTATGAAGAATATGTTCCAAATTCACCGACAGATTCAGATGCGACAGCTACAGATTGAGCTGTATGTTGAGTTTGAAAACGTAAAGGCAGATGGGATTCAAAATTATTTAGATATAGAGGATGATAGAGCTGCAGTGTACAAAGGAATGAACAGTGATAACGAAGAGGACTTCGAAGCCACTTATGAAACCGGCGACGAAGACGAGGATGGTGATGGGAGTCGAGGCAACGACGGAGAATGTAGTGGTTCATCCTGCAGTTAGTCAACCGATGAACCCCTCACCTTTTATGCGTAACTTGGATCTTGACTTCATGAATGCACCGGAATTTCCAAAAAATATCCAAACATAGGTATGTGATGAGTGAATAATAGATTTTTGTATTTTTATATTTTGGATGGATCAATGAATGATGATTTTTGCTTCTTGTAAGTGTTCCTGACCCTGAGGACGGAGAGTTCAGGATTAGCATGGAGTATAGTTTTAGAAAGTCTGTTGTCACAGCAATAAGAAGTTACACTATTTTTAGAGGAGTCGACTACAATGTTTATGAGTCCGAACCACAGATATTCTATGCAAAATGCAAGACGTGTGGGAGTGGGTGCGACTGGCTTATCCGAGCCAGCTTGATACGGAAAAAGGTTGTTGGGAGATATGGAGATACAACGGTAGGCACACGTGCACCATGTGAACAATTTTACAAGATCATTCCAATTTAGACTCGGACACAGTTGCTGAGGCTATAAGGCCATTGGTGGAGACTGACTCGTCTGTCAAGGTCAATTATATAATTGCGGAAGTCCAGTCAAGGTTCAACTATATCATCAGTTACCGAAAGACTTGTTGGTAAAGCAGAAATTCATAGCCAAAATTTTCGGTGGTTGAGAAGATTCTTACCAAGTTTTACCATGGTAGCTCTTAGTCAGAATTTAGAAGATTCTTAATAATATTTATATTTAAAAATAAATATCAATATTATTTATATTCGAAAATAAATATAAATAATATTTATATTTATATAAAATAAAATATAATTATATTAGACAAATTTTTTGATTATTAAAAAATATTAATAAAATACAAAAAAATAATAATATTAAAATAATAATAATATTATATTTCATATAATACTAACAACAACAAAAATTAAAAAATTTTAATTTAAATACATAAAATAATAAAATATATCAACTTACATAAATTGGATGATCCAAATAATTGATGATATGTTCTTCGAATATTATATAATTACGTACCATTTTTAATCACCACAAACTAATAATTTTTTTATATAATTTTTTTAAACACACCTAAATCCTAACTCTCAGTATAACACACACTCTTCACATCACAACACACAGTTAGATTTTTATTTTACCCCTCTTCTTCAGCCTTTTTTCTTTTTCTTTCTCAGTATAACACACACACACACTTCACATCTGATGCATTTCATCAACAAGCTCAATTTATAGAGCTTTAATGAGAGTCACTGGTTATTGGGGTGAAGAAGGTGTCCTCACCCGTGTTGCTGCAGGCTCTTTGGAAACGAGCGGAGACCTGTGACACTTTCAGGATTCAGAGGCAACACGCCCCCTGCGTGTTGCCACCCGTGCTAGTCCGCCACCTCACCACGTCTCCTGCGTGTTGCTGGGGAAATGCCACTTTTCTGACGGACTCTGTCACCACGCCCTTTATGTGTTGAATCTGTGTTGAACTTGATACCTACAACGGCGCAAAACACCTCCCTCTCCAATATTGAGCAAATACACTAATGTATAATCTATATGAAAAATAATTCTTGTAACTATGTTAGGTATATACTAAAATCAATGACAATATTTTTATGTATAAATATATATTATTTAATTTATTTTTAATATATTTTATATTACAACATATTTTTTATTCTAATAACTAATTTTAGTGTACAAATCGTATTTTCAATAAAGTATATATTACATACAACAAACTCCGAAAATATTACCATTGTGAATAAACTAAAAACAATAATACTAAAAATAGAAAAATAAATAAAAATTAACTTATAATATATTTGGGATATTTTGTCTTTTTTCGTGAAAGTTGCTCTTATGATCAAAGAATAAAAATGAGGGAGTAGAAATTCAAGAAATATGATGATTAGAAATCTATTGAATTGGATTATATTGTGTATTATCATAGGATGCAGTGCTGCTATATATGTAGAGACTCTCAACTTTTTTCTATCAATATTTTTGTAAATTTGATATCTTATCATATACTCTTTAAATGAAATCAACATGCATGTGAGAGAAGATGTTGAATGGTGAGATACTTTACAAAAATGTTGAGAGAAAACAATTGAGAGGATCTATTTTCTGTAGAGAATGCACTGTCTTAGGATACAAGAAATAAATTAAGAAGAGTAGAAATTAACTACCTTAAGATTCTAACTACTCTTCATCTTGTAACTCCCTAATTACCCTAAATCTTACCACATGCCGTAAAGCAAAGGTTAATCAGAGGTCACGACAATTCTAAGGCTTGCACAATAATATATATAAAAAGGAATAATAAATCTAGAAGCCTGATGAAGAAATATACTCAAAAATCGAGTTTCAAAAGCGTAAAGCGTTCACACGAAGCTACAAACTTAAGGCACAAGATAAAGATACAAGTAACAAGATATAAGTATATAAGGGAGTATAATAGTCATAAGGAACTAGCCTCAACCCGCGGAGTTTAGGCCGACTAGTTATATACAGATATACAGAGTTTTAAAAGTTAAAATAGTATATACATAATATCTCTCTCAAAGTAAGCCTCTAAGGCCAATATAAATACAAAAGTGCAAGAACAAGTCAAAATAACCAAAATGACAACAAAAAGGAATAAGGTCCTCTACTCTGCCACCATCAAGCAACTCATTGAGGTGAGTTGCGACCTGCATCTGAAAAAAATAACAACAAAATATAGAATGAGAACCGGAGGTTCTTAGTATGGTAACAGTGCCTAATAATATATTATATAAGACTCTGGGACGCCAGAGGCAATCCTAGAGCTTCTTAGCGATCATGAAATTTGACTTAAAGCATACTAAAATTAAAATCATTACTTTAAAAATCATAATGAAATAGGGGGATCTAACTTAGTGGATTTCTAATCTAGCAATTCTCCGCTATCCCACAGCCTTCGCCTGCCTAACCGCCATGCGATCCCGTCGCCACCAGCTTCCGAACTTCTTCAATCCCAATAGAAAACACAAATAATAACAATGCAAGTAAAGCACAAGTATAGCATGTATATCAAAAAGTTCAAGAAGTAAATAATCATGTTATACGATTAGGCAAGCATTTCAAGTCAGCAAAGCAATGCAAACAGATAGAAGATGCACATGATGAATGCCTGTCCTAGTTGGCTATGATATCACATTGTCGGTTTAACTGTCAACTCGACACATCTCCATGGAGACATCGCCTTTTGATCACGAATATAGATACGGGACCTCCCATGGCTATAGTGTCGGGCACACTCCTGTGATCCGAAAGGATGCGAGCGGGATACTCTACCACACACCTCAAATGTAAGCGCGATAAACCAACCTCCTTACGCCGCCGTCGCGACCTCGACAAGCGGGATTAACCAACCGTCTTTGCCAGGCAAATAGCGTCTTAACATTCTCAGCATAAAACAGTGTATCAGTGGTTTTCAGAAATGATTTTCAGTATTCAGTCCACTCTGAGCCCTTGACTCGTCTCAACATCATCAATCCGAAATTCACAATTTATCATTTCAATCGTCACTACAAAACTCTGCCATCTTACTCAACTAATCCATCCTCAATACTCCAGAAACTTAAGTCTCTATCTTCTAAATTCATATAAAAATTCATTAAATAAATTACTAACTCACCTTTAGTAATATTAGAACCTAATTCCTTGATAGTACTCTTACACAACATTTGAAGGAAGTTTAGAAAGTTAGAGAATCTTTGAAAAAGAAGAAAAAATGATTTTTTAGAAAAATAGGATCTATGCGTACGCATGCCCATTGTATGCATACGCATACATAAAATTTTGCCCATTTTGCGTACTCTACAAGAGTTCGCGTACGCATAGGTGCCAAACAGAATGACACACTCGCGTATGGGTGGTTCGCATACGCATAAACCTCCAGAATTTACCCCTCTTGCATACGCATACAAGAGTTTGCATACGCATAGGTGCCAAATAGAATGGTACACTCGCGTATGGGTGGTTCGCGTACGCATACCCCTCCAGAATTGCAAAATTTTGTAAAACTGCAAAAATCAGTTTTTAACAGCAAATTTTAAACGTTCATAATTTCCTTTACAAAAATTCATTTTCATCAAACTTTATATCAATTTAAAGATCTTTGTATGAAATTTAATTTAAGACAAATTTCAAATAATTTCAAAAACTGAAGCTCAAGTTATGATCCATCAAAGTTCACCAAAAATTGATTTTTATAAGAAAATTAACTAGGTTCTCAAACTTCCAAAATTCACAATCAAAACCAAATATCCTATAACCAAAACAGTTCCAATAAACCTAAATGATGTTCATACACCTTCCAATTCATTTCTCATCGTACCATCATGCAATTTCACTAATTTCATCCAAAATTCTCCCTTACCATCCTCAAATTATCAATGTTTACACTCCAAGCACCATTTCTCCATTTTCAATATTTATCAATATCAACAAGCTCATAATTCACCATCAACACTCTAGTCGTCATTTTTAAATCTCATTTCAATAATGAATAACAATATTAAAGTTCAACATCACAACTCATCAAATCAACAACACCATAATACATAATCAAATTCAACATTTTCCAACAATCAATTCAATTCTATCCTAAGGTCTACTAGTCTAAGTGTCCAGAAATATTACATATTACATAGAGGAAACCGAAACCATACCTTGGCCGATTCTCAGTATGTGCTATTATACACCAAATTGAGTCCAAACCAAGCTTCCAACCAAAATCAAGTCACCAACAAATCACCTACCAACTCCAACAAGCATCAACAACCAACTTTTCCAAGTTATACACATTAATTACCACAAATCAAGAGAAAGCTTATCTTACTCAATCGTTTTGGGAGCTTATCTTACTCAATCGTTTTGGATAAGAGAAAGCTTATCTTACTCAATCGTTTTGGGAGCAAAACCTAATAGCAACCAAATGCTAGAGTATACCTAAACACCTAAAACACAAAAATCCACTTAAAACTCAAGGCTTAAAATTCGAATTTCTTAGGGCAGAGAAAAGAACAGGAAATTTTGAGTTCTTACAAATACACAAGTTAGATAAAATAAACGGGCTCGGTGAGAACTTCGCGTAGCCACTGACAGCATGCGAATCGGAGCACCATAGCTGGAGTTATGGCCACTGGAAGTTGTATGTGAATAGTGTTTTCTCTCTTCTCCTTCTCCTCTCAATGCAGCTGCTATGTTTGTATTTTAGTGAAATGAATGATTTGAATAGGTTTATTTGAGTTTATTTATAAATTGGACTTGGGCCCAACATGGGCCCGGTGATGCGTGAGAATCTTTCCTATCTTTTTCTAGTGAATTTACATTTAATTTGTCAAGTTTAATCAAGAATTAATTGTCTTTTAGCCACTATGGATGCTACTTTGAGTCTTGTGTAATTCTGTCTATTTTAGGTAGCATTCAACTAGATGTGATGGAGTTTCTGCAGCACAAAAATTAAAGGAGAAAACCAACGAGGAGCGACACGTGCGAGTACTTGACGCGTGCGCGTGATTTGGAGCTTTCCATGGCGACGCGTGCGCGTGCCTGACGCGTACGCGTGAAAAGCGAAGTTGCACAGCAACGCGTGCACGTACTTGACGCGTACGCGTGACACGCAAAGAAGACCATCGACGCGTGCGCATGACTGACGCGTACGCGTGACATGCGCCACGTGCAGACAATGCAGAAAACGTTGGGGGCGATTTCTAGGCCCCATTTTAGTACTCAAGTAAGGCACAGCTCTCTGCCAAGTTAGGCGCAGATCCAGTAAAGCCAAGTGGTCCCCACATTACAAGGTGCAGATTATTTAATTGATTCTGATTTAAATTTAAATTTGAAAATAGGAAAATATATTATTTTAATTTTAGAAATCAAATTTTAAATTAATTAGGATTAGATATAAAAGGAAATTCCATTGGAGGGATTCTATTCCAATTTACATTCCGTACTCTACAGTTTACCTGAATCCTTATTTTCTTCCCTGAATCATGAACAACTAAACCTCCACTGTTAAGGTTAGAAACTCTATCTATTGTATGGATTGATACTATTATTTTTCTATTTTAATTCATGTTTTGATTTATATTTCAAGAATTATTTTCTTTCTTTATTTTATGAATTTGGGTGAAACGGAAGTATGACCCATGTTCTAATTGAGTTCTTGTATAACTTGGAAAAGCTCTTTACTTGAACAACAGCTTGAAAATAATTTCTCCTAAATTTTAATTATTTGGATTTAACGGGATACGTGACATATAATCCACTTATTTTTGGATAATTAGAAATTTTGTGGCATATAAACTGGAATTTGATCATCACCCTCTAATTAAAATTAATTGACCAAGGAATTGGCAGTTAATGAATTTTAGAGGAGACTAGGAAGGTCTAAGAAATTAGAGTCTAGTCACATATAGTTTTTCATGAATTAAATCTTGCATGATTCAAATAAATTAATAAGAAAAAGTCAATCCAGAAAATAGATATCTCTGAAACCTTAACTGTTTTCCCATATATATTTCACACCTTATTTACTGCTTGCTTTTTGATATTCTTAATTACTATTTAATGCAATTGAACTCTCAAACACTATTTTCTGTTTGCCTAACTAAGTAGTTTAACCAACCATTGTTGCTTAGTCCATCAATCCTCGTGGGATCGACCCTCACTCACCTGAGGTATTACTTGATACGACCCGGTGCACTTGCGGTTATTCTGTGGTTGTAAACCCATGCACCAAGTTTTTGGCGGCGTTGCCGAGGATTGATAGTGATTAACAACTATTAGTTGTTTGATTTCTTAGATTAGGCATTTTATTTTTAATTTTATTTAAATTTTGCTTTAAATATTTTCGAAAAAAATTTAATAGCACTAATATTTTTAGTGATTTCTAAAATTAAGTTTGGTTTTTCCTAGTTCAGGTTACCTCACTGGGAATTCTCTGTACTTTGATGTAGAGATTCCCATTTTTTCTTGTTTTCTGTTTGTTTATGCGCAGGAACAGAGACAAAGAACATCTCTTAAATTTTGATCCTGAACCTGAAAGAGGCGGCATTTACAACAAGCAAGACTTTACAAGGCTGTAGAATCCACTATGGATCCTAACAATGCTGATAATGTCAATGTGGCAAATCCGAATGGGAATAAACAACAAAGGAGAGTACTTGGCTCTTACTCTGCTCCTACTACGGATCCTTATGGAAAAAGCATTGTGGTACTTCCTATAGCTGCGAACAACTTTGAGTTGAAGCCACAACTGGTCATCCTGGTGCAACAAAACTGCCAGTATCATGGTCTTCCCCACGAAGACCCAAATCAATTTATCTCTAGTTTTCTGTAGATTTGTGATACTGTGAAGACAAATGGAATAAACCCAAAGGTATACAAATTCATGCTCTTCCCGTTTGCTCTGAGGGATGGAGCAAAGCTATAGCTAGATTCCTAACCTAAGGAGAGTTTGGATACTTGGAACAAGGTTGTTACTGAGTTTCTCACTAAATTTTTCCCACCAAAGAAGCTGACTAAGCTTAGGGTGGAGGTTCAGACCTTTAGGCAGAAGCATGGTGAAACTCTGTATGAAGCTTGGGAGAGATACAAGCTACTGACTAGGCAATGTCCTCCGGACATGTTCTCTAAGTAGACCCAAGTAGACATCTTCTATGAAGGTTTGGGTGAAATGTCCAAGATGTGCTTAGATAATTCTGCAGGTGGTTCACTGCACAAGAAGAAGACACCAGAGGAGACTATTAAGCTGATTGAACTAGTTGCTAGTAACCAATATTTATACTCATCTAACAGGAATCCTGTGAACTCTGAGACCTCTCATAAGAGAGGCGTCTTGGAAGTGGAAGCTGTTAATGCTCTTCTTGCTCAGAACAAGTTTATGTCTCAGCAAATAAATCTACTTACTCAGCAGATGGGTGGCATGCAAGCTATGAAGCATGGACACTTTGCTGAGTTGTCGTGTTTGCGTGTCGGACACATTTTGGACACGACACTCACTAACACTCGTCCGACACGCGTGTCTACTTTGTCCAACTGTGTCTTAGTAAAAAAGAAAAAAAATTCTTCTCTGGACACGCCTGGACACACTTAAATACCATCACGTGTCAGCATTTCCAGTTTTATTCTTAACCTATATTCTTAAAATAAATTTAGATATAGTCTATATTATTATTTATTAAAAGAAAAAATATTTTAGATAGTTTATATCATTAAAATAAAACATTAAAAATAATTAAAATTTTTAATTTATATTTTAATATCAATAAAATATCAAAATATCATTACAATTTAACTAAAAAATACTTTATATTTTATATGTATATGTCTCCCCGTGTCATATAAGATTTTAAAATTCGCGTCTCGGCGTGTCCCGTGTCGTGTCTCGTGTCCGTGTCCCGTGTCCGTGCATCTTAGTAGGCAAGTCTCAGCTATCAACACCCAAAATCCACCTCAAGAGGTCTCCTATGACATGACAGGTAACTTTGTGCAAAATGATAATTATGATTATGCTCAATCCTCTTCTGAACAGGTCAATTACATGGGGAGTGCTCCTAGAAATCCCAATAATGATCCCTATTCTCAGACCCACAATTAGGGGTGGAGAAATCACCCAAATTTTGGGTGGAGGGACCAACCTCAGAAACCTCAAAATTTCAACAATAATTCTCAGGGCAGCTTCCAACAGAACAATCACAATAACCGCCAATTTCAATCTCATCAACAACAACCACTTCCACATGCAATTTCTAAATCCCAAGAAGATTCTAATTGGGAAATGATGAGGAGTTTTGTGCAGGAAACCAGAGCATCAATCAAGAATTTAGAGATTCAGATGGGTTAAATAGCCACAAGAGTTAATGAAATTGATCAGAGGACCACTAATAGCCTTCCTGGTAACACAATTCCAAATCCAAGAGAGGAATGCAAGGCTATCACCTTGATAAGTGGACAAGTGTCAAGTATTAAAGCACAAGTTAATGAGGAGCCAGTTGAAAAAGAAGATTATAAGGTTATTCAATTGAGAAGTTGTAAAGTAGTTGGCTCTGAGACCAAGGTCAATGGAGAGTTAGTGGAAAAAGAAGCTCTAGAGGAGAAGAAGGAAGAAGTAGAGCATGTCCCTCCAAAACGTGCAGACAACCCATTCCCAGACTCTCCTAACAGTTATCATACATTGCCAAAAGCTTCTGAGTACAAGCCTAAGATGCCATATCCTCAGAGACTTCAAAAGGAGACCAAGGACAAGCAGTTTTCAAAGTTCTTGGAAGTCTTCAAGAAGTTACAAATCAATATTCCTTTTGCTGAGGTTTTGGAGCAAATGCCTATCTATGTCAAGTTCATGAAGGAGCTATTGTTAAAGAAGAAGCGTTTAAAGGGAGATGAGACAGTAGTCCTGACTAAGGAATGTAGTGCCGTAATTTAGAATAACTTGCCAAGGAAGATGCCAGATCTAGGGAGCTTTCAAATTTTCATGCACCATTGGGAGCACAACCTTTGAGAAAGCGTTTTGTGATCTAGGAGCAAGCATTAATTTAATGCCCTTGTCTGTGATGAAGAAGCTGAAAATCCAAGAGGCACAACCCACAAGGATAGCATTACAGATGATAGACAAATCTATGAAGCCTGCATACGGATCAGTGGAGAATATCTTGGTCAAAGTGGGTAAATTCTTCCTCCCAGTAGACTTTGTGATTCTTGACACATGGGAGGACGATAATGCCTCTATAATTCTAGGAAGACCATTTCTAGCCACTAGAAGAGCTCTGATTGATGTGGAAGAAGGTAAATTAGTGCTTAGAATGCATAATGAGCAATTGGTCTTTCATGTCTTCAAGAATGTACATTCAGCAGGTGAAGAAGAGAGGTGCATGCAGACTGAGCTTACTGATCCAACCCTTCAAAAACCCCCTGATGATGCACAGCAGAATCTGCAGCTCAAACCTCCCTTGGTAACAATCAATAAAATTCATCCTGACATCAAACATAAGTTTGGTGTTGGGAATGCATCATCCACCAAGGAGGAGGTTCCCAAAAAGAAGAGAGTACCCAGAGGATGGAGAAACAAAAAGTTCCCCACTGAAGGTTTCTCCCCTAGAATGAAAGTAGTGTTGACTAGAAATCCAGCATGTATTTATACAGTAAACATAATCCTCTCTCTGGAGGATATTGAGCTAATTTTTGGAGACACAGGAAAGAAGTTCAAAGCAAGGGGTGAAGAGCTGAGCCCTTATGATCCTCCTCCTTAAAGGAGCTGACCGTCAAGCTAGTGATGGTAAAGAAGCGCTTGTCAGGAGGCAACCCGATAATTTCGTATCCTTAGTTATTTTTTGTAGTAGTGATTTTCTTATTTATTTGATTTTTATTGAGTTTTTTCTATTTTCCATCGTTTTACTATTTTTCTGATCATGCAGCTATTTTAGAACAGGAACCGGATATTTCATGAAAAAAACGAGCACACGACGCGCAAGCGTCACTGACGCGTACGCGTCATATGTGTGTACGTGAAAAATAAAAGTGAACCGAGAGTTGCGCGGGAGTGGCGAAGGAAGTGTGCCTTGCACACAAAAATGCTCACGCGTATGCCTCTATGACGCATGCGCGTCATTTGCGATTTTGGCACTCCACGCGTACGCGTAAAGCACGAGAACGCGTGGATGAGAAAAATTGGCGTAAAAGGTGTTTGGCTAGAAAGTTATGCTGGTGTGGGGCTGGAACTATGCTGAGCGCACAAGCCCCACCACGCGAACGTGTCCCTGATGCATTCACGTCGTTTTCCCATCCTCGCCGTCCACGCGGACACGTCCCCGATGCGTACGCGTCACTTGATAATCGCGCGCCCCACGCGCACGCGTGCTGTACGCATACGCATCGCATGCGCCGCATACCTCCACTAGTGCACCGTCCAGTTTTTTTATTTTTATTTCCTCTCTCTCTCCCAAATCCTAATTCTCTCTTGTTCTTTTATCCTTTTCTTCTTCTTTCATCATAATATTCTTTTCTTCTTGTTTTCAGTTCTTCTTTGCTTGAGGACAAGCAAACCTTTAAGTTTGGTGTTGACGCTTTGCTTATGGCTTTTCTGTTTAACACCAAAGGGGGATGAATGTTCTTCATGGAGAAATGAGATGCCCACCAGTATAACTGAGGTGGTTGAGTTCCTTTCATTCTATTTCTCTTCCATTCCTATTTTGTTGTCCTCTGTTTTCTGTTGCTTTGATTGCTTGCATGATCTTTAGTACTTTTAGTTCTTAGATTTAGATTTAATTATAATAAATTGTCTCATGTACCACTCACTAAGCTTGAATCTAAAAGAAAAGAATTTAAGTGATGTATTTGCATGAGAAATTGAGTTTATATTTAAGGGTAGTCTTATTTACTTAAATGTGGTGGTATTATTTGTGATTCTAAATGCATGATATAAACAATGCATAGTTGAATTTGAATTAAAGGATGTTGATTTACAAGAAACAAGAATCTAGAAAGTTATTATGAATTCTCTGAAATAAATAAAAGTTTAATCCTTAAAGCAAAATAAAAAGCAAAAAAAGAATAAAAGCAAGGTCCAAGGCTCTGAGCATCAATGACTAGGGAGGTCAGACATGATTAAAATCTCAAAGAGTTGTTTCCCTAGTCATATGCTTGTGGTGTGATTGTGTCAAGTAATCCTTGAGACAGAACACTTAGAGTCGAGACCAAGTGCATTTAACAAAGTATGCCAAAGACTTTGAGTATCACTGTCTGGGAGTAACTGAAAGAAAAAAAATCAGAACTCAAAAAGAGTTCCCCAGTTAAGTGCTTGTGGTGTTTCTGTGTCAAGTAACCCTTGAGACAAAACATTTAAAGTCACGGCTAGGCTCAAGGTGCAAAGCAACAAAGAAAAATAAATTAAAGAAAATTATGTTGTGTTCAAGGGTTAAAGTGGAGTATAAAGATCAGAGAATTCATAATATGATCTGGATTCTAATTACGAATGACACTGATGTTCTTCTAATTCAAAGGAGAGTGAAATGCCAAAACTATTCAGGGTTGCAATTGTAAACCCCAGTATAAGAAGAGACAAGAGCTTAATCGAACTCTCATTCTGATGCAAATTCACATCCTAAGCCTATCTTAGTTTTGGTTGCTTGAGGACAAGCAAAAATTCAAGTTTGGTGTTGTGATGCGTGAGCATCTTTCCAATCTTTTCCTAGTGAATTTGCATTTAATTTGTCAAGTTTAATCAAGAATTAACTATTTTTTTGCCACTATGGATGCTACTTTGAGTCTTGTGCAATTCTGTCTATTTTAAGTAGCATTCAGCTGGATGTGATGGAGTTTCTACAGCACAAAAATTAAAGGAGAAAACCAGCGAGGAGCAACGCGTGCGCGTACTTGACGCGTGCGCGTACCTGACGCGTGCACGTACCTGATGCATGCACGTGATATGGAGCTGTCCATGGCGACGCGTGCGCGTGCCTGACGCGTACGCGTGAAAAGTGAAGTTGCACAGCGACGCGTGCGCGTACTTGACGCGTACTCGTTACATGCGAAGAAGACCATCGACGCGTGCGTGTGACTGATGCGTACACGTGACATGCGCCACGTGCAGAAAATACAGAAAATGCTGGGGACAATTTCTGGGCCCCATTTTAGCACTCAAGTAACGTGCAGCTCTCTGCCAAGTTAGCCACAGATCCAGTGAAGCTAAGTGGTCCCCACGTTACAAGGCGCAGATTATTTAATTGATTCTGATTTAAATTTAATTGAAAATTGGAAAAGATATTATCTTAATTTTAGAAATTAGATTTTAAATTAATTAGGATTAAATATAAAAGGAAATTCTATTAGAGGGATTCTATTCCAATTTACATTTCGTACTCTACAGTTTACCTGAATCCTTATTTTCTTCTTTGAACCATGAGCAACTAAACCTCCACTATTAAGGTTAGGAGCTCTGTCTATTGTATGGATAGATACTATTATTTTTCTATTTTAATTCATGTTTTGATTTATATTTCAAGAATTGTTTTCGTTCTTTATTTTATGAATTTGGGTGAAACGGAAGTATGACCCTTGTTCTAATTGAGTTTTTGTATAACTTAGAAAAGCTCTTTACTTGAACAACAGCTTGAAAACAATTTCTCCTAAATTTTAATTATTTGGATTTAACAGGATACGTGACATATAATCCTCTTATTTTTGGATAGTTAGAATTTTTGTGGCATATAAACTGGAATTTGATCATCACCCTCTAATTGAAATTAATTGACCAAGGAATTGGCAGTTAATGAATTTTAGAGGAGACTTGGAAGGTCTAAGGAATTATGGTCTAGTCACATATAGTTTGCCATGAATTAAATCTTGCATGATTAAAATAAATCAATAAGAAAAGTCAATCCAGAAAATAGATATCTCTGAAACCTTAACTGTTTCCCCATATATATTTCACACCTTATTTACTGCTTGCTTTCTGATATTCTTAATCACTATTTAATGCAATTGAACTCTCAAACACTATTTTCTGTTTGCCTAACTAAGTAGTTTAACCAACCATTGTTGCTTAGTCCATCAATTCTCGTGGGATCGACCATCACTCACCTGAGGTATCACTTGGTACGACCCGGTTTACTTGCCGGTTATTCTGTGGTTGTAAATCCACGCACCAAGTTTTTGGTGCCGTTGCCGGGGATTGATAGTGATTAACAACTATTAGTTGTTTGATTCCTTAGATTAGGTGTTTTATTTTTAATTTTATTTAAATTTTGCTTTAAATATTTTCGAAAAAAATTTAATAGCACTAATATTTTTAGTAATTTCTGAAATTAAGTTTAGTGTTTCCTAGTTCAGGTTACCTCACTGGGAATTCTCTATACTTTGACGTAGAGATTCCTATCTTTTCTTGTTTTTTGTTTGTTTATGCGCAGGAACAGAGACAAAGAACATCTCTTAGACTTTGATCCTGAACCTGAAAGAGGTGGCGTTTACAACAAGCAAGACTTTACAAGGCTGCAGAATCCACTATGGATCCTAACAATGTTGATAATGGCAATGTGGCAAATCCGAATGAGAATGAGCAACAAAGGAGAGTACTTGGCTCTTACTCTGCTCCTACTGCGGATCTTTATGGAAAAAGCATTGTGGTACCTCCTATAGCTGCAAACAACTTTGAGTTGAAGCCACAACTGGTCACCTTAGTGCAACAAAACTGCCAGTATCATGGTCTTCCCCACGAAGACCCAAATCAATTTATCTCTAGTTTTCTACAGATTTGTGATACTGTGAAGACAAATGGAGTGAACCCAGAGGTATACAAACTTATGCTCTTCCCGTTTGCTCTGAGGGATGGAGCAAAGCTATGGCTAGATTCCCAACCTAAGGAGAGTTTGGATACTTGGAACAAGGTTGTTACTGAATTTTTCACTAAATTTTTCCCACCAAAGAAGCTGACTAAGCTTAGGGTGGAGGTTCAGACCTTCAGGCAGAAGGATGGTAAAACTCTGTATGAAGCTTGGGAGAGATACAAGCTACTGACTAGGCAATGTCTTTCGGACATGTTCTCAAAGTGGACCCAACTAGACATCTTCTATGAAGGTTTGGGTGAAATGTCTAAGATGTGCTTAGATAATTATGCAGGTGGTTCACTGCACAAGAAGAAGACACCAGTGGAGACTATTAAGCTGATTGAACTGGTTGCTAGTAACCAATATTTATACTCATCTAACAGGAATCCTGTGAACTCTGAGACCTCTCAGAAGAGAGGTGGTGCACGAAATTGTGATCATCAATGGTGCCATCAACATGGTACGCTCAATTGAAATCTCAACTCCTTATCACAACTTCGCACAACTAACCAGCAAGTGTACTGGGTCGTCCAAGTAATAAACCTTACGCGAGTAAGGGTCGATCCCACGGAGATTGTTGGTGTGAAGCAAGCTATGGTCACCTTGTAAATCTTAGTCAGGCAAACTCAAATGGTTATGGATGATGAATAAAACATAAAGATAAAGATAGAGATACTTATGTAATTCATTGGTGAGAATTTCAGATAAGCGTATGGAGATGCTTTGTCCCTTCCGTCTCTCTACTTTCCTACTGTCTTCATCCAATCCTTCTTACTCCTTTCCATGGCAAGCTGTATGTAGGGTTTCACTGTTGTCAGTGGCTACCTCCCATCCTCTCAGTGAAAATGTTCAACGCACCTGTCACGGCACGGCTAATCATCTGTCGGTTCTCAATCAGGTTGGAACAGGTCACATAATCATCACATTCATCATGTTCTTGGGTGCAAATGAATATCTTAGAACAAGAATAAGCTGAATTGAATAGAAGAACAATAGTAATTGCATTAATACTCGAGGTACAGTAGAGCTCCACACCTTAATCTATGGTGTGTAGAAACTCCACCGTTGAAAATACATAAGAACAAGGTCTATGCATGGCCGTGAGGCCAGCCCCCAAAACGTGATCAAAAGATTCAAAGATCTAAAGATGAAAATACAATAGCAAAAGGTCCTACTTATAGAGAACTAGTAGCTAGGGTTTACAGAAATGAGTAAATGACATAAAAATCCACTTCTGGGCCCACTTGGTGTGTGATTGGGCTGAGCATTGAAGCATTTTCATGTAGAGACATCTTTTGGAGTTAAACGCCAGCTTTTGTGCCAGTTTGGACATTTAACTCCCATTCTTGTGCCAGTTCCGGCGTTTAACGCCGGGCAGTTTTGAGCTGATTTGGAACGCCGGTTTGGGCCATCAAATCTCGGGCAAAGTATGGACTATTATACATTGCTGAAAAGCCCAGGATGTCTACTTTCCAATGCCGTTGAGAGCGCGCCAATCGGGCTTCAGAATCTAACAGCATCTGCAGTCCTTTTCAGCCTCTGAATCAGATTTTTGCTCAGGTCCCTCAATTTCAGCCAGAAAATACCTGAAATCACAGAAAAACACACAAACTCATAGTAAAAATATACTAAAAACTAACTAAATCCTACTAGAAACATACTAAAAACAATGCCAAAAAGCGTACAAATTATCCGCTCATCACAACACCAAACTTAAATTGTTGCTTGTCCCCAAGCAACTGAAAATCAAATAAGATAAAAAGAAGGGAATATGCAATGAATTCCAAAAACATCTATGAAGATCAGTATTAATAAGATGAGCGGGGCTTTAGCTTTTTGCCTCTGAATAGTTTTGGCATCTCACTCTATCCTTTGAAATTCAGAATGATTGGCTTCTATAGGAACTCAGAATCCAGATAGTGTTATTGACTCTCCTAGTTAAGTATGATGATTCTTGAACACAACTACTTTATGAGTCTTGGCCGTAGCACAAAGCACTCTGTCTTCCAGTATTACCACCGGATACATACATGCCACAGACACATAACTGGGTGAACCTTTTCAGATTGTGACTCAGCTTTGCTAGAGTCCCCAATTAGAGGTGTCCAGGGTTCTTAAGCACACTCTTTTTGCCTTGGATCACAACTTTATTCTTTTTCTCTCTTTTTTTTTCGTTTTTTCTCTCTTTTTTTCGTTTTTCTCCCTTTTTCTCTTTTTTTTTGTATTCACTGCTTTTTCTTGCTTCAAGAATCATTTTTATGATTTTTTAGATCCTCAGTAACATGTCTTCTTTTTCATCATTCTTTCAAGAGCCAACATTCATGAACAACAAATTCAAAAGACATATGCACTGTTCAAGCATACATTCAGAAAATAAAAGTATTGCCACCACATCAATATAATTAATCTGTTATAAAATTTAAAATTCATGCAATTCTTCTCTTTTTCAATTAAGAACATTTTTCATTTAAGAAAGGTGATGGATTCATAGGACATTCATAACTTTAAGACATAGACACTAAGACACTAATGATCAAAAGACACAAACATAGATAAACATAAGCATTAAAATTTGAAAAACAGGAAAATAGAGAACAAGGAGATTAAAGAACGGGTCCACCTTAGTGATGGTGGCTTGTTCTTCCTCTTGAAGATCTTATGGAGTGCTTGAGCTCCTCAATGTCTCTTCCTTGTCTTTGTTGCTCCTCTCTCATGATTCTTTGATCTTCTCTAATTTCATGGAGGAGGATGGAATGTTCTTGGTGTTCCACCCTTAGTTGTCCCATATTGGAACTCAATTCTCCTAGGAGGTGTTGATTTGCTCCCAATAGTTTTGTGGAGGAAAGTTCATCCCTTGAGGCATCTCAGGGATTTCATGATGAGTGAGATCTCTTGTTTGCTCCATCCTTTTCTTAGTGATGGGCTTGTCCTCATCAATGGGGATGTCTCCCTCTATTTCAATTCCAACTGAATAACAGAGGTGACAAATGAGACGAGGAAAGGCTAACCTTGCCAAGGTAGAGGACTTGTCCGCCACCTTATAAAGTTCTTGGGATATAACCTCATGAATTTCTACTTCCTCCAATCATGATGCTATGAATCATGATAGCCCAGTCTATAGTAACTTCAGACCAGTTGCTAGTGGGAATGATTGAGCGTTGGATAAACTCCAACCATCCTCTAGCCACGGGTTTGAGGTCATGCCTTCTCAGTTGAACCGGCTTTCCTCTTGAATCTCTCTTCCATTGAGCGCCCTCTTCACAAATGTCTATGAGGACTTGGTCCACCCTTTATTCAAAGTTGACCCTTCTAGTGTAAGGGTGTTCATCTCCTTGCATCATGGGCAAGTTGAATGCCAACCTTACATTTTCCGGACTAAAATCTAAGTATTTCCCCCGAACCATTGTAAGCCAATTCTTTGGGTCCGGGTTCACACTTTGATCATGGTTCTTGGTGATCCATGCATTTGCATAGAATTCTTGAACCATCAAGATTCCGACTTGTTGAATGGGGTCGGTAAGAACTTCCCAACCTCTTCTTCG
>NC_029775.3:74921960-74922284 GCF_000817695.3 Arachis duranensis
TCTCCATCTCCCATGACTCGGAGGTGGAAGCTTTTGCCTTCCCTTTCCTCTTTCTAGAGGTTTCTCCGGCCTTGGATGCCATAAATGGTTATGGAAAAACAAAAAGCAATGCTTTTACCACACCAAAATTAAAAGATTTGCTCGTCCTCAAGCAAAAGAAGAAAGAAGAGAGTAGAAGAAGAAGAAATAGAGGAGATGGAGATGGCTTTGTGGTTTTGCCAAAGGGGAAGAAGTAGTGTTTAGGTTGGGTGAAAATGAAGGAGTGAATATGGGTTTATATAGGGGGGGAGAGAGGGGTAAGGTTCGGCTATGTGAGGGTGGGTT
>NC_029775.3:74925074-74925375 GCF_000817695.3 Arachis duranensis
ATTTCAATTTTATTAATTATGAATTAAAACAAGACTCAAAAATAGATATAAAATGAAACTAAAAAAAACGAAAAACAAAAAACAAAACAAAGGAAAAAAATCGCAAACATAGGCTCCTAATGATAGAGGTTTTCACAGAGTTAGGACTCAACAACCTTGATTTTGAGAAGTGGATGCTCCCTCAGCTTGAGAGGAGAGCTTTTGGCGTTTCAACTCTTGAAGTTCACGCCCCTGCTTCTCTTGCTCCTTCCATTGACCTCTTGGTGATTGGCCGTTCAATGGGTATGAATTCATCTGCTTC
>NC_029775.3:74925475-74928205 GCF_000817695.3 Arachis duranensis
GCTCCAAGGTACTTGGCAACTTGCTCTTCAGTGACATCTTCATCCTCTTCAGAGGAAGAATACTCATCAGAGCTCATGAATTGCAGAAGTAAATCCAATGGAATCTCTATGGTCTCAATGTGAGCCTCAGATTCCCATGGTTCCTCATTGGGGAACTCATTGGAGGCCAGTGAACGTCCATTGAGGTCTTCCTCAGTGGCGTTCACTACCTCTTCCACCTCTCCTAGTTTGGCCATGTGGATCATGTTAATGGCCTTGCATTCTCCTTTTGGATTTTCTTCTGTATTGCTTGGAAGAGTACTAGGAGGGAGTTCAGTAACTTTCTTATTTAGCTGACCCACTTGTGCCTCCAAGTTTCTAATGGAGGACCTTGTTTCAGTCATGAAACTTTGAGTGGTTTTGATTAGATCAGAGACCATGGTTGCTAAGTCAGAGTGGCTCTACTTAGAATTCTCTGTCTGTTGCTGAGAAGATGATGGAAAATGCTTGCCATTGCTAAACTTGTTTCTTCCACCATTATTGTTGTTGAAACCTTGTTGAGGTCTCTGTTGATCCTTCCATGAGAGATTTGGATGATTTCTCCATGAAGGATTATAGGTGTTTCCATAGGGTTCTCCCATATAGTTCACCTCTTCCATTGAAGGGTTCTCAGGATCAAAAGCTTCTCCTTCAGATGAAGCATCCTTAGTACTGCTTGGTGCATTTTGCATTCCAGACAGACTTTGAGAAATCAAATTGACTTGCTGAGTCAATATCTTGTTCTGAGCTAATATGGCATTCAGAGTATCAATCTCAAGAACTCCTTTCTTCTGATTTGTCCCATTGTTCACAGGATTCCTTTCAGAAGTGTACATGAATTGGTTATTTGCAACCATTTCAATGAGCTCTTGAGCTTCTGTAGGCGTCTTCTTCATATGAAGAGATCCTCCAGCAGAGCTATCCAATGACATCTTAGACAGTTCAGACAGACCATCATAGAAGATACCTATGATGCTCCATTCAGAAAGCATGTCAGATGGACACTTTCTGATCAATTGTTTGTATCTTTCCCAAGCTTCATAGAGGGATTCTCCTTCCTTCTGTCTGAAGGTTTGGACTTCCACTCTAAGCTTACTCAATTTTTGAGGTGGAAAGAACTTTGCCAAGAAGGCATTGACTAGCTCTTCCCAAGAGTTCATGCTTTCTTTAGGTTGTGAGTCCAACCAGATTCTGGCTCTATCTCTTACAGTAAAAGGGAATAGCATAAGTCTGTAGACCTCAGGGTCAACCCCATTGGTCTTGACAGTGTCACAGATTTGCAAGAATTCAGCTAAAAACTGACGAGGATCTTCCAATAGAAGTCCATGGAACTTGCAATTATGTTGCATTAGAGAAACTAATTGAGGCTTAAGCTCAAAGTTGTTTGCTCCAATGGCAGGGATAGAGATGCTTCTCCCATAAAAGTCGGGAGTAGGTGCAGTAAAGTCACCCAGCACCTTCCTCGCATTGTTGGCATTGTTGTTGTTTTCGGCTGCCATGGGTTCTTCTTCTTTGAAGATTTCTGTTAGGTCCTCTACAGAGAGTTGTGCCTTGGCTTCTCTTAGTTTTCTCTTCAAGGTCCTTTCAGGTTCAGGATCAGCCTCAACAAGAATGCGTCCTTTCAGGTTCAGGGTCAGCCTCAACAAGAATGCTTTTTTCTTTGCTCCTGCTCATATGAAAGAGAAGAAAACAATAAAATATGGAATCCTCTATGTCACAGTATAGAGATTCCTTGAGGTGTCAGAGGTAAAAGAAAATTAGAAGGAAGATGTAGAAGAATTCGAACTTATCAAGTATGATGGAGTTCGAATTGTGCATTGATGAGTAGTGTTAGTCCATAAATAGAAGGATGTTAGAATAGGGGAAGAAATTTTTGAAAATTAAGTAAAATATTTTAAAAATCATTTTGAAAAAAAAAAACACTAATTGATTTTCGAAAACCAAGAGTGGAAAAGAAATCAAGTGATTTTTGAAAAAGATTTTGAAATTAGAAATCAAAGAGATTTGATTGAAAACTATTTTGAAAAAGATGTGGTTAAGAAAATATGATTAGAAGATATGATTCTTGAAAACAATTTAAAAAGATTTGATTTTAAAAATTAATGACTTGGCTAACAAGAAAAGATATGATTCAAACATTAAACCTTTCTCAACAGAAAAGGCAACATACTTGAAATGTTGAATCAAATCATTAATTGATAGCAAGTATTTTTGAAAATGGAAAGAAATTGATTTTGAAAATATATGATTGAAAAGATATGATTTGAAAAAGATTTGATTTTGAAAAATGTTGAAAACTTGAAAAAAAATTGAATTGAAAACAAAATCTTCCCTCTTGTACCATCCTGGCGTTAAACGCCCAGAATGGTGCACATTCTGGCGTTTAACGCCCAAAGCACTACCCTTTTGGGCGTTAAACGCCCAGCCAGGCACCCTGGCTGGCGTTTAAACGCCAGTTTGTCTTCCTCACTGGGTGTTTTGAACGCCTAGCTTTTTCTGTGTAATTCCTCTGCTATATGTTCTGAATCTTCAATTCTCTGTATTATTGACTTGAAAAGACACAGATTAAAAATATTTTTGGATTTTTAATAATGAGGAATAATCAAAATGCAACTAAAATCAAATAACGATGCATGCAAGACACCAAACTTAGCAGTTTGTATACTACTGACACTAACAAAATGAGAATGCATATGAGAAACAACAAAACAC
>NC_029775.3:74928316-74929284 GCF_000817695.3 Arachis duranensis
AAGACACATGCATGAATGCAAGAAGAACAGAAATATGCAATTGACACCAAACTTAACATGAAAAATTAGACTCAAACAAGTAATATTTTTGGTTTTTATGATTTTGTAAATTTTTTTTGGATTTTTCGAAAATTAAGTGGAAAAGAAGATAAAGATATCAAAATTCTTAATGAGAATTCCAGGAATCATTGCAATGCTAGTCTAAGACTCCGGTCCAGGAATTAGACATGGCTTCATAGTCAGCCAAGCTTTCAAAGAAAGCTCCGGTCTAAAACACTAGACATGGCCAATGGCCAGCCAAGCCTTAGCAGATCATTGCTCCAACAGCAAGATTGATAGAAATCAACAAGCTCTTGTGATGATAAGTTGAAACCTCGGTCCAATAAAATTAGACATGGCTTCACAGCCAGCCAGACTTCAACAGATCATCATGAAACTCTAGAATTCATTCTTAAAAATTCTGAAAAAAAATACCCAATCTAAGCAACAAGATGAACTGTCAGTTGTCCAAACTCAAACAATCCCCGGCAACGGCGCCAAAAACTTGGTGCACGAAATTGTGATTATCAATGGCGCCATCAACATGGTACGCTCAATTGAAATCTCAACTCCTTATCACAACTTCGCACAACTAACCAGCAAGTGTACTGGGTCGTCCAAGTAATAAACCTTACGCGAGTAAGGGTCGATCCCACGGAGATTGTTGGTATGAAGCAAGCTATGGTCATCTTGTAAATCTTAGTCAGGAAAACTCAAATGGTTATGGATGATGAATAAAACATAAAGATAAAGATAGAGATACTTCTATAATTCATTGGTGAGAATTTCAGATAAGCGTATGGAGATGCTTTGTCCCTTCCGTCTCTCTGTTTTCCTACTGTCTTCATCCAATCCTTCTTACTCCTTTCCATGGCAAGCTGTATGTAGGGTTTCACCGTTGTCAGTGGCTACCTCCCATCCTCTCAGTG
>NC_029775.3:74929556-74938191 GCF_000817695.3 Arachis duranensis
CTTAAGGGATCCAAGAGATAAACATTCAAGCCTTGTTTGCTTGTAGAACAGAAGTGGTTGTCAGACACTCGTTCATAAGTGAGAATGATGATGAGTGTCACATAATCATCACGTTCATCATGTTCTTGGGTGCAAATGAATATCTTAGAACAAGAATAAGCTGAATTGAAAAGAAGAACAATAGTAATTGCATTAATACTCGAGGTACAGCAGAGCTCCACACCTTAATCTATGGTGTGTAGAAACTCTACCGTTGAAAATACATAAGAACAAGGTCTAGGCATGGCCGAATGGCCAGCCTCCTAATGATCTAAGATAGCATCAGAACAAAGATAACTACCCAGATTGATATTAATACAATAGTAAAAGGTCGTACTTATAGAGAACTAGTAGCCTAGGGTTTACAGAGATGAGTAAATGACATAAAAATCCACTTCCGGGCCCACTTGGTGTGTGCTTGGGCTGAGCATTGAAGCATTTTCGTGTAGAGACTCTTCTTGGCGTTAAACGCCAACTTTTGTGCCAGTTTGGGCGTTTAACTCCCATTCTTGTGCCAGTTCCGGCGTTTAACGCCAGGCAGTTTTGAGCTGATTTGGAACGCCGGTTTGGGCCATCAAATCTCGGGCAAAGTATAGACTATTATACATTGCTGGAAGCCCAGGATGTCTACTTTCCAACGCCGTTGAGAGCGCGCCAATTGGGCTTCTGTAGCTCCATAAAATCCACTTCGAGTGTAGGGAGGCCAGAATCCAACAGCAACTGCAGTCCTTTTTAGTCTCTCAATCAGATTTTTGCTCAGGTCCCTCAATTTCAGCCAGAAAATACCTGAAATCACAGAAAAACACACAAACTCATAGTAAAGTCCAGAAAAGTGAATTTTAACTAAAAACTAATAAAAATATACTAAAAACTAACTAAAACATACTAAAAACATACTAAAAACAATGCCAAAAAGCGTATAATCAAAAATCGTACAAATTATCCGCTCATCAAGAGGCGTGTTGGAAGTGGAAGCTGTTAATGCTATTCTTGCTCAGAACAAGCTTATGTCTCAGCAAATAAATCTACTTACTCAGCAGATGGGTGGCATGCAAGTCTCAACTATCAATACCCAAAATCCACCTCAAGAGGTCTCCTATGACATGATAGGTAACTTTGTGCAAAATGATAATTATGATTATGCTCAATCCTCTTCTGAACAGGTCAATTACATGGGGAGTGCTCCTAGACATCCCAATAATGATCCCTATTCTTAGACCTACAATCAGGGGTGGAAAAATCACTCAAATTTTGGGTGGAATGACCAACCTCAGAAACCTCAGAATTTCAATAATAATTCTCAGGGCGGCTTCCAACAGAACAATCACAATAACCGCCAATTTTAATCTCATTAACAACAACCACTTCCACAAGCAATTTCTAAATCCCAAGAATATTCTAATTGGGAAATGATGAGGAGTTTTGTCCAGAAAACCAGAGCATCAATCAAGAATTTGGAGATTCAGATGGGCCAAATAGCCACAAGAGTTAATAAAATTGATCAGAGGACCATTAATAGCCTTCCTGGTATATAATTCCAAATCCAAGAGAGGAATGCAAGACTATCACCTTGATAAGTGGACAAGTGGCAAGTATTAAAGCACAAGTTAATGAGGAGCCAGTTGAAAAAGAAGATTGTAAGGTTATTTAATTGAGAAGTGGTAAAGTAGCTGGCTCTGAGACCAATGTCAATAGAAAGTCAGTGGAAAAAGAAGCACCAGAGGAGAAGAAGGAAGAAGCAGAGCATGTCCCTCTAAAGCATGCGGACAACCCATTCCCAGACTGTCTTGACAATTATCCTACATTGCCAAAGGCTTCTGAGTACAAGCCTAAGATGCCATATCCTCAGAGACTTCAAAAGGAGACCAAGGACAAGCAGTTTTCAAAGTTCTTTAAAGTCTTCAAGAAGTTACAAATCAATATTCCATTTGCTGAGATTTTGCAGCAAATGCCTATCTATGTCAAGTTCATGAAGGACCTATTGTCAAAGAAGAAGCGTTTAAAGGGAGATGAGACAGTTGTTCTGACTAAGGAATGTAGTGCCGTAATTCAGAATAACTTGCCAAGGAATATGCCAGATCCAGGGAGCTTTTAAATTCCATGCACCATTGGGAGCACAACCTTTGAGAAAGCGTTATGTGATCTAGGAGCAATCATTAATTTAATGCCCTTGTCTGTGATGAAGAAGCTGCAAATCCAAGAGGCACAGCCCACAAGGATAGCATTACAGATGGCAGAGAAATCTATGAAGCCTGCGTACGGATTAGTGGAGAATATATTGGTCAAAGTGGGTAAATTCTTCCTCCTAACAGACTTTGTGATTCTTGACACAGGGGAGGATGAGAATGCCTCTATAATTCAAGGAAGACCATTCCTAGCCACTGGAAGAGCTCTGATTGATGTGGAAGAAGGTGAATTAGTGCTTAGAGTGCATAATGAGCAATTGGTCTTTCATGTCTTCAAGGATGTACATTCAGCAGGTGAAGAAGAGAGGTGCAAGCAGATTGAGCTTATTGATCCAACCCTTCAAACACCCCCTGATGATGCACAGTAGAATCTGCAGCTCAAACCTCCCTTGGTAACAATCAATAAAATTTCTCCTGACATCAAACCTAAGTTTGGTGTTGGAAATGCATCATCCACCAAGGAGGAGGTTCCCAAAAAGAAGAGAGTACCCAGAGGATGGAGAAATAAAAAGATCCACACTAAAGGTTTCTCCCCTGGAATGAAAGTAACATTGACTAGAAATCCAGCATGGATTTATACAATAAACAGAATCCTCTCTCTGGAGCATATTGAGCTAATTTATGGAGATACAGGAAAGAAGTTCAAAGCAAGGGGTGAAGAGCTGAGCCCTTATGATCCTCCTCCTTAGAGGAGCTGACCGTCAAGCTAGTGACGGTAAAGAAGCGCTTGTCGGGAGACAACCCGATAATTTCGTATCCTTAGTTTCTTTTCATAGTAGTGATTTTCTTATTTATTTGTTTTTTATTGAGTTTTTACTGTTTTGCTTCATTTTACTATTTTTCTGATCATACAGCTATTTTAGAACAGGAACCAGATATTTCACAAAAAAAAAAAACGAGCACACGATGCGCAAGCGTCGCTGACATGTACACCTCATATGTGTGTACGTGAAAAATAAAAGTGAACTGAGAGTTACGCGGGAGTGGCGAAGGAAGTGTGCCTTGCTCACAAATATGCTCACGTGTATGTGTCTATGACGCGTTCGCGTCATTTGCGATTTTGGCACTCCACGCGTATGCGTAAAGCATGCGCACGCGTAAAAGGTGTTTGGCCAGAAAGTTATGCTGGTATGGGCTGGAACTATGCTGGGTGCACAAGCCCCACCAAGCAGACGCATCTCTGACGCGTCCGCGTCATTTTCCCATCCTGGCCATCCACGCGGACGCGTCCTCGACGCGTACGCGTCACTTGATAATTGCGCGCCCCACGCGTACGCGTACGCGTCGCATGCACCGCACACTTCCACTAGTGCGCCGTCCAGTTTTTTTATTTTTATTTCCTCTCTCTCTCCCAAATCCTAATTCTCTCTTGTTCTTTTATCCTTTTCTTCTTCTTTCATCATAATATTCTTTTCTTCTTGTTTTCAGTTCTTCTTTGCTTGAGGACAAGCAAACCTTTAAGTTTGGTGTTGACGCTTTGCTTATGGCTTTTCTGTTTAGCACCAAAGGGGGATGAATGTTCTTCATGGAGAAATGAGATGACCACCAGCATAATTAAGGTGGTTGAGTTCCTTTCATTCTATTTCTCTTCCATTCCTATTTTGTTGTCCTCTGTTTTCTATTGTTTTGATTGCCTGCATGATCTTTAGTACTTTTAGTTCTTAGATTTAGATTTAATTATAATAAATTGTCTCATGTACCACTCACTAAGCTTGAATCTAAAAGAAAAGAATTAAAGTGATGTATTGCATGAGAAAATTGATTTTATATTTAAGAGTAGTCTTTTTTACTTAAATGTGGTGGTATTATTTGTGATTCTAAATGCATGATATGAACAATGCATAGTTGAATTTGAATTAAAGGATGTTGATGTACAAGAAACAAGAATCTAGAAAGTTATTATGAATTCTCTAAAATAAATAAAAGTTTAATCCTTAAAGTAAAAGAAACAGCAAAAAAAGAATATATATATATATATATATATAATAATAATACTAATAATAATAATAATAATAATAATAATAAAAGCAAGGTCTAAGGCTCTGAGCATCAATGAATAGGGAGGTCAAACATGATTAAAATCTCAAATAGTTGTTTTCCTAGTCATATGCTTGTGGTGTGATTGTGTCAAGTAATCCTTGAGACAGAGCACTTAGAGTCAAGACCAAGTGTGTTTAACAAAGTATGCCAAAGGCTTTGAGTATCACTGTCTAGGAGTAACTGAAAGAAAAAAAATCAAAACTCAAAAAGAGTTTCCCAATTAACTGCTTGTGGTGTTTCTGTGTCAAGTAACCCTTGAGACAAAACATTTAAAGTCACGGCTAGGCTAAAGGTGCAAAGCAACACAGAAAAATAAATTAAAGAAAATTATGATGTGTTCAAGGATTAAACTGGAGTATAAAGATCAAAGAATTCATAATATGATCCGGATTCTAATTCCGAATGACACTGACGTTCTTCTGATTCAAAGGAGAATGAGATGCCAAACCTATTCAGGGTTGTAGTTGTAAACCCCACTATAAGAAGAGACATGAGCTTAATCGAACTCTCATTCTCATGCAAATTCACATCCTAAGCCTATGTTAGTTTTGGTTGCTTGAGGACAAGCAACAATTCAAGTTTGGTGTTCTGATGCGTGAGCATCTTTCCTATCTTTTCCTAGTGAATTTGCATTTAATTTGTCAAGTTTAAAAAAGAATTAATTGTCTTTTAGCCACTATGGATGCTACTTTGAGTCTTTTGCATTTCTGTCTATTTTAGGTAGCATTCAGCTGGATGTGATGGAGTTTCTGCAGCACAAGAATTAAAGAAGAAAACCAGCGAGGAGCGACGCGTGCGCGTACCTGACGCGTGCGCGTGATTTGGAGCTTTCCATGGCGACGCGTGCGCGTGCCTGACGCGTACACGTGAAAAGCGAAGCTGCACAGCAACGCGTGCACGTACTTCACACGTACGCGTGACACGCGAAGAAGACCATCGACGCGTGCGCATGACTGACACGTACGCGTGACATGCGCCATGTTCAGAAAACGCAGAAAATACTGGGGGCAATTTCTGGGCCCCATTTTAGCACTCAAGTAAGGCGTAGCTCTCTGCCAAGTTAGCCGCAGATCCAGTTAAACCAAGTGGTCCCCACGTTACAATGCGCAGATTATTTAATTGTTTCTGATTTAAATTTAATTGAAAATAGGAAAAGATATTATTTTAATTTTAGAAATTAGATTTTAAATTAATTAGGATTAGATATAAAAGAAAATTCCATTAGAGGGATTCTATTCCAATTTACATTCCGTACTCTACAGTTTACCTAAATCCTTATTTTCTTCTCTGAACCATGAGCAACTAAACCTCCACTATTAAGGTTAGGAGCTCTATCTATTGTATAGATTGATACTATTATTTTTCTATTTTGATTCATGTTTTGATTTATATTTCAAGAATTGTTTTCATTCTATATTTTATGAATTTGGGTGGAACGGAAGTATGACCCTTGTTCTAATTGAGTTTTTGTATAACTTGAAAAAGCTCTTTACTTGACCAACAGCTTGAAAACAGTTTCTCCTAAATTTTAATTATTTGGATTTAACGGGATACGTGACATATAATCCTCTTATTTTTGGATAATTAGAATTTTTGTGGCATATAAACTGGAATTTGATCATCACCCTCTAATTGAAATTAATTGACCAAGGAATTGGCAGTTAATGAATTTTAGAGGAGACTATGAAGTTCTAAGGAATTATGGTCTAGTCACATATAGTTTGCCATGAATTAAATCTTGCATGATTAAAATAAATCAATAAGAAAAGTCAATCCAGAAAATAGATATCTCTGAAACCTTAACTATTTCCCCATATATATTTCACACCTTATTTACTCCTTTTTTTCTGATATTATTAATCACTATTTAATGCAATTGAACTCTTAAACACTATTTTCTGTTTGCCTAAGTAAGTATTTAACCAACCATTATTACTTAGTCCATCAATTCTCGTGGGATCGACCCTCACTCACCTGAGGTATTACTTGGTACGACCCGGTGCACTTGCCGGTTATTCTGTAGTTGTAAATCAACGCACCACCCGGTCCAATCCGTTAGCATTTTTTGTCCGTTTGGCCTAATTTCGGGCCAAACCTTTAAAATTATTGCCTAGTTTTTAACTTTAATTAATTTTCTAAGTTTTTCTACTGTTTTTACTGCACTCACACAGTACCGGACAAATTTAAGCCGGTACTGCCGGTTAGTTTACCGGTATGCATTTTTACGTGGCTTTTCACAGAAAATTACATTTTCCAACTCAGAGAAATCTACTGAGTCCAAAAATCATGTTTAAATTTTCTAATTCACATTTTAAATTTTTGGATCCTATTTTGGACAATTTAATTATTTAATTAAACGGCTAATTAATCGCGGTTCTTACATTCTCCCCACCAAATAAGAAATTTTGTCCCCAAAATTTAGTGATTACCTGAGAATAGCTTGTGATAATCCTTCCACATCTCGTCCAAGCAACTTTGACTAACTGAACTTCCTTTCCTCGCAGTTTCTTCACACTTGTGTCGTCAATCTGCACCAGTGTTACTTGAAACGTCAAGTTCTCCTTTAGCTCAACTGACTCAGGCTCTAACACATGAGCCGCATCCGACGTGTACTTACAGAGTTGTGACACATGGAATACGTCATGTAAGTTAGACAAACGCGGTGGCAAAGCTATTTGATATGCCACCGGCTCGAATTGCCTCAAAATCTCAAACGATTCAATATTTCTCAAATTCAACTTCTTCGTCTTAATAGCTCTTCCAATCTTAGTTGTAGGAGTAACCTTCAAAAATACATGCTCACCTACTTCGATTTCCAATGGTTTCCTTCTTTGATCCGCATAATTCTTCTGTCAGCTCTGTGCAGTTAAAATGCTAGCTCAAATCTTTTGAATATTTTCTATGGTCTCTGCTACCAAATCAGGACCCAATACACTTGATTCACTGGCTTCAAACCAACACAGTGGAGACTAGCACTTCTGTCTATACAAAGCCTCATATGGAGCCATTCCAATGCTCGCATGAAATCTGTTGTTGTACGCAAACTCCACCAATGGCATGTAACGGTCCCAACTTCTCGGTTGATCTAAAACACATGCCCTTAGCATATCTTCCAATGTCAGAATAGTCTGTTCCGACTGTCCATCCGTCTGTGGATGATATGCCGTGTTGAGACATAGTCTCGTACCGAAAGCTCTTTGGAAAGCTCCCAAAAATCTTGAGGTGAATCGAGGATCACGGTCCGACACTGTGCTTGATGACTCACCGTGCAACCTTATAATCTCCTTGATGTACAATCTTGACAATTCCTCCATGGAATAGTTCACTCGGATAGGCAGGAAATAAGCGAACTTGGTTAGATGATCCACGATCACCCAAACCGCATCAAATCCTAACCTAATCCTCAGTAAATCAGTTACAAAATTCATTCCGATTCCTTTCCACTTCCACTGAAGAATCTCAAGTGGCTGTAATATTCCCAACATTCTCCGGTGTTCTATCTTCACCATTTGATACGTCAGACACTTAGATACAACTGTAGCTACATCATTCTTCATCCCATGCCACCAAAACTTCTTCTTTAGATCATAGTACATCTTCGTACTTACTGGATGAATGGAGAATCTGCCACTATGACCTTCCGACAATAACTCTAGTATCAAACTTCCGACATTCGACACACAAATCCTCCCCTTATACGTCCATAACCCTTCATCATCCTTAGTGAACTCTCTATGCCTCTTCTTGCCAATCGGTTGAAACATTTTCTGAAGATCTTATCCGTTTTGCTGAGCCTTCTAAATTTTTGACTTAAACATACTGGTATGCGAAATTGTGATCAATACTTTTCACAACACAAATAATCCCCGGTGATGAATCCAAAAACTTGGTGTTCAATACCATGGCATAAACACAACTTCGCACAACTAACCAGAAAGTGTACTGGGTCGTCCAAGTAATAAACCTTACGCGAGTAAGGGTCGATCCCACAGAGATTGTTGGTATGAAGCAAGCTATGGTCACCTTGTAAATCTTAGTCAGGCAGACTCAAATGGATATGAATGATGATATACGAATAAAACATAAAGATAAAGATAGAGATACTTATGTAATTCATTGGTAGGAATTTCAGATAAGCGTATGAAGATGCTTGTCCCTTCCGTCTCTCTGCTTTCCTACTGTCTTCATCCAATCCTTCTTACTCCTTTCCATGGCAAGCTTATGCAAGGGTTTCACCGTTGTCAGTGGCTACCTCCCATCCTCTCAGTGGAAATGTTCAACGCACCCTGTCACGGCACGGCTATCCATCTGTCGGTTCTCAATCAGGCCGAAATAGAATCCAGTGATTCTTTTGCGTCTGTCACTAACGC
>NC_029775.3:74939841-74940127 GCF_000817695.3 Arachis duranensis
GGAGTTTGAAGCTCGTCATAGTCATTCAATCCTTGAATCCTACTCAGAATACCACAGACAAGGTTTAGACCTTCCAAATTCTCTTGAATGCCGCCATCAGTTCTAGCCTATACCACGAAGACTCTGATCTCACGGAATGGCTGGCTCGGTTGTCAGGCGAGCACTCGGTTGTCAGGCGATCAACCATGCATCGTGTATCAGGATTCCAAGAGATATTCACCCAATCTAAGGTAGAACAGAGGTGGTTGTCAGGCACACGTTCATAGGTGAGAATGATGATGAGTGT
>NC_029775.3:74940804-74941596 GCF_000817695.3 Arachis duranensis
GATGCAATGAATTCCAAAAACATCTATGAAGATCAGTATTAATTAGATGAGTGGGACTTTTAGCTTTTTGCCTCTGAACAGTTTTGGCATCTCACTCTATCCTTTAAAATTCAGAATGATTGGCTTCTTTAGGAACTCAGAATCCAGATAATGTCATTGATTCTCCTAGTTAAGTATGATGATTCTTGAACACAGACAAGGTTTAGACCTTCCGGATTCTCTTGAATGCCGCCATCAGTTCTAGCTTATACCACGAAGATTCCGATTAAGGGATCCAAGAGATAAGTATTACCACCGGATACATTCATGCCACAGACACATAATTGGGTGAACCTTTTCAGATTGTGACTCAGCTTTGCTAGAGTCTCCAATTAGAGGTGTCCAGGGTTCTTAAGCACACTCTTTTTGCCTTGGATCACAACTTTATTTCTTTCTTTTTCTTTCTTTTTTTTCTTTTTTTTCTTTTTCTTTCTCTCCCTTTTTCGAATTTTTTTTTTGTATTCACTGCTTTTTCTTGCTTCAAGAATCATTTTTATGATTTTTCAGATCCTCAGTAACATGTCTCCTTTTTCATCATTCTTTCAAGAGCCAACAATTTTATCATTCATGAACCACAAATTCAAAAGACATATGCACTGTTTAAGCATACATTCAGAAAACAAAAGTATTGCCACCACATCAAACTAATTAAGCCAGTTTTAAAGATGAATTCGAAATCCTGTACTTCTTGTTCTTTTGTGATAAAAACAGTTTTCATTTAAGAAAGGTGATGGATTCATATAACTTTTTGGC
>NC_029775.3:74942727-74944058 GCF_000817695.3 Arachis duranensis
AAAAAGGGGGAGAAGTGGTGGTTTGGTTGTGTGAAAGTGAAGGAGTGAAGATGGGTTTATATAGGAGTGGGGGGCTCATGGTTCGGTCATGTATGGGTGGGTTTGGGAGGGAAAGTGGTTTGAATTTGAAGGGTGAGGTAGGTGGGGTTTTATGAAGGATGGATGTGAGTGGTGAAGAGAAAGATGGGATTTGATAGGTGAAGGGTTTTTGGGGAAGAAGTATTGAGGTGATTGGTGAATGGGTGAAGAAGAGAGAGAGTGGTGGGGTAGGTGGGGATCCTGTGGGGTCCACAGATCCTGAGGTGTCAAGGAAAAGTCATCCCTGCACCAAGTGGCAAGCAAAAATGCGTTTTGAGCCAATTCTGGTGTTAAACGCCGGGCTGGTGCCCATTTCTGGCATTTAACGCCGAATGCTTGCCCTTTTCTGGCGTTTAACGCCAGTCTGGTGCCCCTTTCTGGCGTTAAACGCCCAGAATGGTGCCAGACTGGGCACTAAACGCCCAACAGCTAGCCTTACTGCCGTTTAAACGCCAGCACGCTCTCCTCTAGGGTGTGCTGTTTTTCTTTCTGTTTTTCATTCTGTTTTTGCTTTTTCAATTGATTTTGTGACTTCTCATGATCATCAACCTACAAAAGAACATAAAATAACAAAGGAAAATAGATAAAATAACATTGGGTTGCCTCCCAACAAGCGCTTCTTTAATGTCAGTAGCTTGACAGAGGGCTCTCATGGAGCCTCAAAAATACTCAGAGCAATGTTGGAACCTCCCAACACCAAACTTAGAGTTTGAATGTGGGGGTTCAACACCAAACTTAGAAGTTGGTTGTGGCCTCCCAACACCAAACTTAGAGTTTGACTGTGGGGGCTCTATGTAGCTCTTTTTTGAGAGAAGCTCTTCATGCTTCCTCTCCATGATGATAGAGAGATATCCTTGAGCCTCAAACACAAAGGATTCCTCATTCACTTGAATGATCAATTCTCCTCTATCAACATCAATCACAGCCCTTGCTGTGGCTAGGAAGGGTCTGCCAAGGATGATGGATTCATCCATGCACTTCCCAGTCTCTAGGACTATGAAATCAGCAGGGATGTAATGGTCTTCAATTTTTACCAGAACATCCTCTACAAGTCCACAAGCTTATTTTCTTGAATTGTCTGCCATCTCTAATGAGATTCTTGCAGCTTGCACCTCAAAAATCCCTAGCTTCTCCATCACAGAGAGAGGCATTAGGTTTATACTTGACCCTAAGTCACACAGAGCCTTCTTAAAGGTCATGGTGCCTATGGTACAAGGTATTGAGAACTTCCCAGGATCCTATCTCTTTTGAGG
>NC_029775.3:74946396-74947245 GCF_000817695.3 Arachis duranensis
TTTTTGAAAAAGATTTTGAAATTAGAAATCAAAAAGATTTGATTGAAAGTTATTTTGAAAAAGATGTGGTTAAGAAGATATGATTGGTTTTAAAAAGATGTGATTGAGAAGATATGATTTGAAAAACATTTTAAAAAAAAATTGATTTTGAAAATTAATGACTTGGCAATCAAGAAAAGATATGTTTCAAACATTAAACCTTTCTCAACAGAAAAGGGAACATACTTGAAATGTTGAATCAAATCATTAATTGATAGCAAGTATCTTTGAAAATAGAAAGAAATTGAATTTGAAAAAGATTTGATTGAAAAGATATGATTTGAAAAAGATTTGATTTTGAAAAGTTTTTGAAAACTTGAAAAAAATTTGCATTGAAAACAAAATCTTCCCTCTTGTGCCATCCTGGCGTTAAACGCCCAGAATGGTGCACATTCTGGCGTTTAACGCCCAAAACTCTACCCTTTTGGGCGTTAAACGCCCAACCAGGCACCCTGGCTGGCGTTTAAACGCCAGTCTGTCCTTCTTCACTGGGCGTTTTGAACGCCCAGCTTTTTCTGTATAATTCCTCTGCTGTATGTTCTGAATCTTCAATTCTCTGTATTATTGACTTGAAAAGACACAAATTAAAAATATTTTTGGATTTTTAATAGTGAGGAATAATCAAAATGCAACTAAAATCAAATAATAATGCATGCAAGACACCAAACTTAGCAATTTGTATACTACTGACACTAATGAGAATGCATATGAGACACATAAACCCTCAAGTCAAGAGGAATTAAAGATCAGAGTAATGAAATCATCAAGAACATCTTGAAGATCACTAAGACACATGAATGAATGCAAGAA
>NC_029775.3:74948630-74967343 GCF_000817695.3 Arachis duranensis
ACTATCATATATTGCTGGAAAGCCCAGGATGTCTACTTTCCAACGCCGTTGAGAGCGCGCCAATTGGGCTTCTGTAGCTCCAGAAAATCCGCTTCGAGTGCAGGGAGGTCAGAATCCAACAGCATCTGCAGTCCTTTTTAGTCTCTGAATCAGATTTTTGCTCAGGTCCCTCAATTTCAGCCAGAAAATACCTGAAATCACAGAAAAACACAAAAACTCATAGTAAAGTCCAGAAAAATGAATTTTAACTAAAAACTAATAAAAATATACTAAAAACTAACTAGATCATACTAAAAACATACTAAAAACAATGCCAAAAAGCGTACAAATTATCCTCTCATCACGTACTCAAAATTAGCAACTGCTTTAGAAAAAGCTATTCTGAAAACTTCACCAATGTCCATCTTAAGTTCTGCAAACTTATCTACTAACTTATCTTCTTTAATCCTCATCCAAGCAATAGTCAAAGCATTTCTACTCAATGCATCCGTTACCATATTAGCCTTCCCAGGGTGATAACTCATTTCAAAATCATAATCTTTCGAGGTTGCTGGCAACGTTCTAAAAAGTGGTGCCAACATTGGAGGTAACATTGGCCAAAATTTAGGCTGACTAGTTATATACAAACTTACAGAGTTTTGAAAATTAAAACAACTTATATAGAATATCTCTCTCAAAGTAAGCCTCTAAGACCAATATAAATACAAAAGTGAGAGAACTAGTCAAAATAACCAAAATGACAACAAAATGGAATAAGGTCCTCTACTCTGCCACCATCAAGCAACTCACCGAGGGGGGTTGCGACCTGCATTTGAAAAAAATAACAACAAAATATGGAATGAGAACCGACAATTCTCAGTATGGTAACAGTGCTAGGTAATGTAAGATATAAGACTCCGGGATGCCAGAGGTAATCCTAGAGTTTCTTAGCGATCATGAGATTCAACTTAAAACATATTAAAATTAAAATCATTACTTTAAAAACCATAATGAAATAGGGGGATCTAACTTAGTGAATTTCTAATCTAGCAATTCTCTGCTGTCTCACAGCTTTCGCCATCCTAACCGCCATGCAATCCGATCGCCACCGCCTTCCGAACCTCCTTAATCCCAGTAGAAAACACAAATAATAACAATGCAAGTAAAGCACAAGTATAGCATGTATATCAAGAAGTTCAAGAATTAAATAATCATGTTATACAATTAGGCAAGCAATTCAAGTTGGCAAAGCAATGCAAACAGATAGAAGATGCACATGATGAATGCCTATCCTAGTTGGCTGTGATATCACATTGTCGGTTCAACTGCCAACCCGACACATCTCCATGAAGATGTCGTCTTTCGATCACGAATATAGATATGGGACCCCCTACGGCTATAGTGTCGGGCACACTCCTGTGATCCGAAAGAATGCGAGCAGGATACTCTGCCACATACCTCATATCTCAATGTAAGCGCGATAAACCAACTGTCCTTACACCGTCGTTGCGACCTCGACAAGCGAGATTAACCAACCGTCCTTGCTAGGCACATAGCGTCTCAACATTCTCAGCATAAAACAGTGTATCAGTGGTTTTCAGAAATCATTTTCAGTATTCAGTCCACTCCGAGCCCTTGACTGGTCTCAACATCATTAATTCGAAGTTCACAATTCATGATTTCAATCGTCACTATAAAACTTCGCTATCTTACTCAACTAATCCATCCTCAATGCTCCAGAAACCTAAGTCCCCATCTTCTAAATTCATATAGAAATTCACTAAAATAAATTACTAACTCATCTTTAGTAATATTAGAACCTAATTCCTCGATAGTACTCTTAAACAGCATTTGAAGGAAGTTTAGAAAGTTAGAGAATCCTTGAAAACAAAGAAAAATTATTTTTTAGAAAAATAGGATCTATGCGTACGCATACATAAAATTTTGCCCATTTCTCGTACGCATACAAGACTTCATCTACCCATAGGTGCCAAAAAGAATGGCACGCTCGAATATGGGTGGTTCTCGTACGCATACACCTCCAGAATTTACCCCTCTTGTGTACGCATACAAGAGTTTGCATATGCATAGGTGCCAAACAGAATGGAACGTTCACGTATGGGTGGTTCACGTACGGATACCCCTCTAGAATTGTAAAATTTTGTAAAGCTGCAGAAATAAGTTTTTAACACCAAACTTTAAACGTTCATAACTTCCTCTACAAAAATCCGTTTTCATCAAACTTTATATCAATTTAAAGATCTTTAAATGAAATTTAATTTAAGACAAGCTTCAATTAATTTTGAAAATTGAGACTCAAGTTATGATCCGTCAAAGTTCACCAAAAACTGATTGTTACAAAAAATTAACTAGGTTATCAAACTTCCAAAATTCATAATCAAAACCAAATATCCTACAACCAAAATAGTTCCAATAAACCTAAATGAAGTTCATACATCTTCTAATTCATTCCTCATCCTACCATCATGCAATTTCACTAATTTCATCCAAAATTCTCTCTTACCTTCCTCAAATTATTAATGTTTACACTCAAAGCATCATTTCTCAATTTCCAACATTTATCAACATCAATAAGCTCATAATTCACTATCAACACTCCAATCATCATTTTCAAATCTCATTTCAATAATGAATAACAACATTAAAGTTCAACATCACAACTCATCAAATCACAACACCGTCGTACATAATCAAATTCAACATTTTCCAACAATCAATTCAATCCTATCCTAAGGTCCACTAGCCTATGTATCTAGAAATATTACATGTTACATAGAGAAAACCGAAAACATACTTGGCCAATTCTCAATATGTGCTATACACCAAACTGATTCCAAACCAAGCTTCCAATCAAAATTAAGTCACCAACTCCAACAAGCATCAACAACCAACTTTTCCAAGCTATACACATTAATTATCACAAATCAATACCTAGGGTTCCTAAATACACAAATTGACAAGGGATAAGATCAAGCTTACCTTACCCAACAGTTGTGGGAGCAAAACCTAATAGCAACCAAGTGCTGAAGTGTACCTAAACCCCCAAAACAAAAATCCACTCAAAACTCAAGGTTTAAAATTCGAATTTCTTATGGCAGAGAAAAGGAGAAAAAAATTTTGAGTTCTTACCTACACAAGTTATATAGAACTAACGGGCTCGGTGAGAGCTTTGCGTAGTCATTAACGGCACGCGAATCGGAGCATTGTAGCTTGAGTTATGGCCACTGAAAGTTGTATGTGAATAGTATTTTCTCTCTTCTCCTTCTCCTCTCAATGCAGCTGCTATATTTGTATTTTAGTGAAATGAATGAGCTGAATGGATTCATTTGAGTGTATTTATATGTTGGACTTGGGCTCAATTTGGGCCCGGTCCAACCTATTAGTATTTTTGGCCCGTTTGGCTCAATTTCAGGTCAAACCTTTAAAATTAGCATCCAGTTTTTAACTTTAATTAATTTTCTAAGTTTTTCTAATGTTTTTACTACATCACATAGTACCAGATAGATTTAAGCCGGTACTACCGGTTAATTTACCGGTACGCATTTTTACACGATTTTTCGTAAAAAGTTACATTTTCCAACTCAAAAAAATCTACTGAGTCCAAATATCATATTTAAATTTTTTCATTCATATTCTAAATTTTTGGTTCCTATTTTGTGCAATTTAATTATTTAAACAGTTAATTAATCGCAGTTCTTACACATCTAATTCAGTTACATTATTAACTCTATTACTACTAATTTTCTTCACATCCCCCTCAAACTCAATGTGAGATTGGAAACCTGATGCACGAAATTGTGATACACAATGGCGCCAATAACTTGGTACGCACAATTATAATCTCAACTCTTTTTTACAACTTCGCACAACTAATCAGCAATTGCACTGAGTCGTCCAAGTAATAAACCTTACGTGAGTAAGGGTCGATCCCACAGAGATTGTCGGTTTGAAGCAAGCTATGGTCATCTTGTAAATCTCAGTCAGGCGGATTCAAATGGTTATAGAGTTTTAATAATTAAAAGATAATTAAACATAAAATAAAGATAGATATACTTATGTAATTCATTGGTGGAAATTTCAGATAAGCGTATGGAGATGCGTTGTTCCTTCTGAATCTCTGCTTTCCTACTGCCTTCATCCAATCCTTCATACTCCTTTCCATGGCAAGCTGTATGTTGGGTGTCACCGTTGTCAATGGCTACTTCTCATTCTCTAAGTGAAAATGGTCCTCTACGGTTTCTGTACGGCTAATAAACTGTCGGATTACTCGTCTCGGATGAAAAATACCATGCACAGATATTGTATGGCTAATCAGCTGTTGGTTCTCGATCATGTAGGAATAGGATTTATTATCCTTTTGCGTCTGTCACCACGCCCTACAGTCGCGAGTTTGAAGCTCGTCACAGTCATCCCTTCCCAAATCCTACTCGAAATACCACAGACAAGGTTTAAACTTTCCGAATCTCAGGAATGCTGCCAATAGATTCTAGCCTATACCACGAAGATTCTAATCTCAGATTTAGATACCTCATTGTCAGAGGGGAGTCGATATGAATCGTTGATTAGAAACCCAAGAGATATACCTTCAAGCTTATTTTCATGTAAAACGAAAGTGGTTGTCAATCACGCGTTCATAAGTGAGAATGGTGATGAGTGTCACATAATCATCACATTCATCATGTTCTTGTGTACAAATGAATATCTTAGAATAAGAATAAGCATGAATTGAATAGAAGAACAATAGTACTTTGCATTAATACTCGAGGAACAGCAGAGCTCCACACCTTAATTTATGGTATGTAGAAACTCCACCATTGAAAATACATAAGTGAAAATAAAGTAGGCATGGCCGTGAGGCCAGCCTCCAATGTCTAAGGACTAACAATGATCAAAGATATTCCAAAAGCTCGTCCAAAGATCCCTAATACAATAGTAAAAAGTTCTATTTATACTAAACTAGTTACTAGGGTTACAGAAATAATTAAATGATGCAGAAATCCACTTCCAGGCCCACTTGGTATGTGCTTGGGCTGAGCATTGAAGCTTTCACGTGTAGAGATCTTCCTTGGAGTTAAATGCTAGTTTATAACTTGTTTCTGGTGTTTGACTCTAGCTTGTAACTTATTTCTGGCGTTTAATGCCAAAATAGGGCAGAAACCTGGCGTTGAACGCCAGTTTGTGTCGTCTAAACTCGGGCAAAGTATGGACTATTATATATTGCTGGAAAGCTCTAAATGCATGTCTACTTTCCAACGCAATTGAGAGCGCGCCATTTGGACTTCTGTAGCTCCAAAAATTCCATTTCGAGTGCTGGGAGGTCAGAATCCAACAGCATCAGCAGTCTTTTGTCAGCCTCTGAATCAGATTTTTGCTCAGGTTCTTCAATTTCAGCCAGAAAATACTTGAAATCATAGAAAAACACACAAACTCATAGTAAAGTTCAGAAATATGATTTTTTCTTAAAAACTAATAAAAATATACTAAAAACTAACTAAATCATACTAAAAACTATATAAAAATAATGCCAAAAAGCGTATAAATTATCCGCTCATCACAACACTTCAGATAGTGTTATTGATTCTCCTAGTTAAGTATGTTGATTCTTGAACACAGCTACTTTATGAGTCTTGGCCGTGGCCCTAAGCACTTTGTTTTCCAGTATTACCACCGGATACATAAATGCCACAGACACATAACTGGGTAAAATTTTTCAGATTGTGACTCAGCTTTGCTAAAGTCCCCAGTTAGAGGTGTCCAGAGTTCTTAAGCACACTCTTTTTGCTTTGGATCATGACTTTAACCACTCTGTCTCAAGCTTTTCACTTGGACCTTCATGCCACAAGCACATGGTTAGGGACAGCTTGATTTAGCCGCTTAGGCCTGGATTTTATTTTCTTGGGCCCTCCTATCCATTAATGCTCAAAGCCTTGGATCCTTTTTACCCTTGCCTTTTGGTTTAAAGGGCTATTAGCTTTTTCTGCTTGCTTTTTCTTTTTCTTTCTTTTAATTTTCTCTTTTTTTGCCATTTTCTTTTTTTTCGTAAGCTTTCTTATTCACTGCTTTTTCTTGCTTCAAGAATCAATTTCATGATTTTTTAGATTATCAATAACATTTCTCTTTGTTCATCATTCTTTCAAGAGCCAACAATTTTAACATTCATAAACAACAAGATAAAAAATATGCACTGTTCAAGCATTCATTCAGAAAACAAAAAGTATTGCCACCCCATCAAAATAATTAAACTATTTTCAAGATAAAATTTGAAATCCAAGTACTTCTTGTTCTTTTTTAATTAAGCACATTTTTCATTTAAGATGGGTGAAGGATTCATAGAATTATTCATAGCCTTAAGACATAGACACTAGACACTAATGATCATGTAGTGAAGACACAAACATAGACAAATATAAAGCCCAAAACTGAAAACAGAAAAATAAATAGATAAGGAGATTAAGGAATGAGTCCACCTTAGTGAGGGTGGCGTCTTCCTCTTGAAGAACCAATGGTGCTCTTGAGCTCCTCTATGTCTCTTCCTTGCCGTTGTTACTCATCCCTCATAGCTCTTTGATCTTCTCTAATCTCATGGAGAATGATGGAGTGCTCTTGGTGCTCCACCCTTAGTTAGTCCATATTGTAACTCAAGCCTTCCAAAGAGGTGTTGAGTTGCTCCCAATAGTTGTGTAGAGGAAATTGTATCCCTTGAGGCATCTCAGGGATTTCTTGATGAGGATCTTCCTCATGTTCTTGTTGAGGTCCATGAGTGGGCTCTCTTGTTTGCTCCATCCTCTTTTTAGTGATGGGTTAGTCCTCGTCAATAAGGATGTCTCCTTCTATGTCAATCCCAGCCAAGTTGCATAGGTGATAAATGAGATGAGGAAAGACTAACCTTGCCAAGGTGGATGACTTATCAGCCACCTTGTAGAGTTTTAGAGGTATGATCTCATGAACTTCCACTTCCTCCCCAATCATGATACTATGGATCATGATGGCCCGATCCACAGTCACTTCAGATCGGTTGCTAGTAGGAATGATGGAGCGTTGGATGAACTCCAACCATCCTCTAGCCATAGGCTTAAGGTCCGGTCTTCTCAATTGAACCGGATTGCCTCTTGAGTCTCTTTTTCATTGAGCTCCTTACACACATATGTCCATGAGGACTTGGTCCAACCTTTGATCAAAGTTGATCCTTCTAGTGTAGGGGCGTGCATTTTCTTGCATCATTGGCAAGTGGAACACCAACCTTACATTTTTCGGACTGAAATCTAAGTATTTTCCCCGAACTATTGTAAGCCAATTCTTTGGATTTGAGTTCATACTTTGATCATGGTTCCTAGTGATCCATGCATTGGCATAGAACTCTTGAACCATTAAGATTATGACTTGTTGAATGGGGTTGGTGAGAACTTCCCAACCTCTTCTTCGGATTTTATGTCGGATCTCTGGATACTCATTTTTCTTGAGCATGAAAGGGACCTCAGGGATCACCTTCTTCTTGGCCACAACTTCATAGAAGTGGTCTTGATGGACCTTTGAGATGAATCTCTCCATCTCTCATGACTCGGAGATGGAAGGTTTTGCCTTTTCTTTCCTCTTTCTAGAGGTTTCTCCGGCCTTAGGTACCATAAATGGTTATGGAAAAACAAAAAGTAATGCTTTTACCACACCAAACTTAAAAGGTTTGCTCATCCTCGAGAAAAAGAAGAAAGAAAGAAGGGAAAAAGAAGAGAATAGAGGAAATAGAGGGAGAGAGGGAATTTGGTCAAGGTTGTAGAAGGTGTTTGTGATGTGTGAAAATGAAAGAGTGAAGAGGGGTATTTATAGGGAAAGATAGGGAGAGTGGTCGATTGGAATTGGGTGGGTTTGGGAGGGAAAGGTGTTTGAATTTGAAAGTGAGGTAGGTGGGGTTTTTTGGGGAAGAGGGATGGAGGTGATTGGTAAAGAGAATATAGGGAAGAAAATAGGATTTGATAGGTGAATGGTGTTTTGGGTAGAGTGTTATAGAGATGTGTGAGACGCCAACTTTTATTCGTTTCCTGGCGTTAAACGCCAGGCTACAACCTATTTTTGGCATTTAACACCAGATTGTTACTTCTTTCTGGTATTTAACGCCAGTCTGGTGCTTCTTTCTGGCATTTAACGCCCAGAATGGTGCCAGACTGAGCGTTAAATGCCCATTCTGCTACCTTTACTGGTGTTTAACACCAGTAAGTTTTTTCTCCAGGGTGTGCTATTTTTAATGCTGTTTTTTATTTTTCTTTAATTTTTTTGTAGTTGTTTTTGTGACTCCACATGATCATTAACCTAAAAAAAGAAAATAACATAAATAAATAAAATTGGGTTGCCTCCCAATAAGCGCTTCTTTAATGTCAATAGCTTGACAGTGAGCTCTCAAGGAGCTTCACAAATGTTCAGAGCATTGTTGGGACCTCCCAACACCAAACTTAGAGTTTGAATGTGGGGATTCAACACCAAACTTAGAGTTTGGTTGTGGCCTCCCAACACCAAACTTAGAGTTTGACTATGGGGGCTTTGGTTGACTCTGTATTGAGAGAAGCTTTTCTTGCTTCCTCTCCATGGTTACAGAGGGAGATCCTTGAGTTTTAAACACACGGTAGTCCTCATTCAATTGAAGGATCAACTCTCCTCTATCCATATCAATCACAGCTTTTGCTATGGCTAGGAAGGGTCTTCCAAGGATGATGGATTCATCCTCATCCTTCCCAATGTCTAGGATTATGAAATCAGTAGGGATGTAAAGGCATAAGCCTTTTTCATGGATTTGTCTGCCATCTCTAATGAGAATTTGGTAGCTTATACCTCAAACATTCCCAATTTCTCCATTACAGAGAGTGGCATTAAGTTTATGCCTGACCCCAGGTCACACAGAGCCTTCTCAAAGGTCATGGTGCCTATGGTACAGAGAATTAAGAATTTACCAGGATCCTGTTTCTTTTGAGGTAATGTCTGCCTAACCAAGTCATTCAGTTCATTGGTGAGTAAGGGGGTTCATCCACCTAAGTCTCATTACCAAATAACTTGGCATTCAGCTTTATGATTGCTCCAAAGTACTTAGCAACTTGCTCTTCAGTAATATCTTCATCCTCTTCAGAGGAGGAATAGTCATAAGAGCTCATGAATGGTAGAAGTAGGTTCAATGGAATCTCTATGGTCTCTAAATGAGCCTCTGATTTCTTAGATTCCTCAAATGGGAACTCCTTTTTGTCCAGAGGACGTCCCATGAGGTGTTCCTCACTGGGATTCACATCCTCCTCCTCCTCTCTAGGTTCGGCCACACCAAGTAAGGTTATGGCCTTGCACTCTCTTTTTAGATTCTCTTCTGTATTGCTTGGGAGAGTACTAGGAGGAGATTTAGTGACTCTTTTACTCAGCTGGCCCACTTGTGCCTCCAAATTTCTAATGGAGGACCTTGTTTCATTCATGAAACTTAGAGTAACCTTAGATAGATCAGAGACTATGTTTGCTAAGCTAGATGGGCTCTGCCCAGAATTCTCTGTCTGTTGTTGAGAGGATGATGAAAAAGCTTGCTATTGCTAAACCTGTTTCTTCCACCATTATTAAAGCCTTGTTGAGGCTTTTGTTGATCCTTCCATGAGAGATTTGGATGATTTCTCCATGAGAGATTATAGGTGTTTCCATAGGCTTCACTCATGTAATTTACCTCTGCCATTGTAGGGTTCTCAGGATCATAAGCTTCTTCTTCAGAAGATGCTTCTTTAGTACTGTTGGATGCATTTTGCAAACCATTCAAACTCTGAAAAATCATATTAACTTGCTGAGTCAACATTTTGTTCTAAGCCAATATGGCATTCAGAGCATCAATTTCAAGAACTCCCTTCCTCTGAGGCGTCCCATTATTCACAAGATTCCTTTCAGAGGTGTACATGAACTGGTTATTTGCAACCATGTCAATGAGTTCCTGAGCTTCTGCAGGTGTTTTCTTTAGGTGAATAGATCCACCTGCAGAATGGTCCAATGACATCTTAGATAATTCAGACAAACCATCATAGAATATATCCAGGATGGTCCATTCTGAGAGCATGTCATAAGGACACTTTTTGGTCAGTTGCTTGTATCTTTCCCAAACTTCATAGAGGGATTCACCTTTTTTCTGCCTGAAGGTTTGAAGATCCACTCTAAGCTTGCTCAACTTTTGAGGAGGAAAGAACTTGGCTAAGAAAGCCGTGACCAGCTTATCCCAAGAGTTCAGGCTATCTCTAGGTTGAGAGTCCAATCATGTTCTAGTTATATCTCTTACAGCAAAAGGGAAAAGCATAAGCTTATAGACCTTGGGATCACCTCCATTGGTCTTAACAGTATCACAGATCTGCAAGAATTTAGTTAAGAACTGAAAAGGATCTTCTTATGGGAGTCTATAAAACTTACAATTCTGTTACATCAGAGAAACTAATTGAGGTTTTAGCTCAAAAATATTTGCTCCAATGGCAGGGATTGAGATGCTTCTTCCATGGAAATTGGATTTTGGTGCAGTAAAGTCACCAAGCATCTTCTTTGCACCTCCACCATTATTATTGGGTTCGGCCATCTCTACTTCTTTTTCGAAAATTTCAGTAAAGTCCTCTTCAGAGTGTTGTGTTTTAGCTTCTCTTAGCTTCCTCTTTAGAGGCCTTTCAGGTTCCGGATCAGCTTCAACAAGAATGTCTTTGTCCTTGCTCCTGCTCATATGAAAAAGAAGAGAACAGAAAAGAAGAGGAATCCTCTATGTCACAGTATAGAGATTCCTTTATGTGAGTAGAAAAAGAGAATAATAGAAGAAGAAAAATTCGAACACAAAGAGGGGAGGGGTTCAAATTTTGAGAAGAGAAGTGTTAGTAAATAAATAGAATAAATAGAAAGAGAGAGAGAGAGAGAGAGAGAGGGAAATTCGAAAATTAGAAGAAAAGAAAAGAAAAAATATTTTTGTTTTTATTTTAAAATTTAGTTAGAATTCGAAAATTAAGAGGAAAAAAATTAAAATTAAAATTAAAATTTAAAATAATTAGTTAATTAAAAGAATTTTGAAAAAAAAAGGTGAGGAGTTTTCGAAAATTTGAGAGAGAAAATTAGTTAGAAAGTTTTGAAAAAGATAAGAATTTTAAAAATCAAACAAAAAAAGTCAATTAGTTATTTGAAAAAGATTTGAAGATCAATTTTGAAAAGATAAGAAGTTAGAAAAGATTTTGAAATTGATTTTGAAAAAGATATGATTTGAAAAACATATGATTAAAAAGATATGATTGAAATTTATTTTGAAAAAGATTTGAAAAAGAAATTTTAAAAGGATTTGATTTTGAAAATTGAAGTTGATGACTTGACTAACAAGAAACTAAAAGATATGATTCTAGAATTTAACAAGAAAGTAACAAACTTCAAATTTTTGAATCAATCACATTAGTTGCTAGTAAAGTTTTTAAAAATTATGAAATAAAATTAAGAAAAAGATTTTGAAAATCAATTTTTAAAATTTTCAAAAATAATAATAATAAATAAAAAAATGAAAAAGATTTTATTTTTGAAAAAGATTTTGAAAATTGTGAGTAATTAAAGGAAAAGATATTTTTTATTTTTGAATTTTTAATGAGGAGTGAGAAAAACACACAAATGACTCAAAACATGAAAATTTTGGATCAAAACCAATGATGCATGCAAGAATACTATGAATGTCAAGATGAACACCAAGAACACTTTGAAAATCATGATGAACATCAAGAACTTATTTTTGAAAAATTTTCAAGAAAATAAAAACATGCAAGACACCAAACTTAGAGATTTTTCATGTTTAGACACTATGAATTCAAAAATGCATATGAAAAATAACAAAAGACACAAAACAAGAAAAAATCAAAGATCAAACAAAGAAAATCCTCAAGAATAACTTGAAGATCATGAAGAACACATGCATGAAGTTTTCGAAAATTTTTAAGGAAAATTAAAAATATGCAATGAACACTAAACTTAAAATTTGGCACAAGACTCAAACGAAAAACACAAAATTATTTTTAATTTTTTTGATTTTATGAAATTTTTTTGACTTTTTTTTCGAAAATTATTTTTGAAAAAACGAAAAAGAAGAAAAAAATTTTGAAAGATTTTTGAAAACTTTTTGAAAATAAAATAAAGGTTGAAACAAGAAGAAAATTACCTAATCGAAGCAACAAGATGAACCATCAGTTGTCCAAACTCGAACAATCCCGGCAACGACGCCAAAAACTTGATGCACGAAATTGTGATACACAATGACGCCAACAACTTGGTACGCACAATTGTAATCTCAACTCTTTTTCACAACTTCGCACAACTAACCAGCAAGTGTATTGGGTCGTCCAAGTAATAAACCTTACGTGAGTAAGGGTCGATCCCACGGAGATTGTCGGTTTGAAGCAAGCTATGGTCATCTTGTAAATCTCAATCAGGCGGATTCAAATGGTTATAGAGTTTTAATAATTAAAAGATAAATAAACATAAAATAAAGATAGAGATACTTATGTAATTCATTAGTGGGAATTTCAGATAAGTGTATGGAGATGCGTTGTTCCTTCTGAATCTCTGATTTTCTACTACCTTCATCCAATCCTTCATACTCCTTTCTATGGCAAGCTGTATGTTGGGTGTCACCATTGTCAATGGCTACTTCCCGTCCTCTCAGTGAAAATGGTCCTCTACGGTTTCTGTACGGCTAATCAACTGTCGGAATGCTCGTCTCGGATGAAAAATACCATGCACAGATATTGTATGGCTAATCAGCTGTTGGTTCTCGATCATGTAGGAATAGAATTTACTATTCTTTTGCGTTTGTCACCACGCCTTACAGTCGCGAGTTTGAAGCTCGTCACAGTCATCCCTTCTCAGATCCTACTCAGAATACCATAGACAAGGTTTAGACTTTTCGGATCTCAGGAGTGCTGCCAATAGATTCTAGCCTATACCACAAAGATTCTAATCTCGGATTCAGTTGCCCCATTGTTAGAGGGGAGTCGATGTGAATCGTTGATTAGAAATCCAAGAGATATACCTTCAAGCTTGTTTTCATGTAGAACGAAAGTGGTTGTCAATCACGCGTTCATAAGTGAGAATGGTGATGAGTGTCACATAATCATCACATTCATCATGTTCTTGTGTGTGAATGAATATCTAAGAATAAGAATAAGCATGAATAGAATAGAAGAACAATAGTACTTTGCATTAATACTCGAGGAACAGCAGAGCTCCAACCTTAATCTATGGTGTGTAGAAACTCCACCGTTGAAAATACATAAGTGAAAATAAGGTAGCCATGGCCGTGAGGCCAGCCCCCAATGTCTAAAGACTAACAATGATCAAAGATATTCCAAAAGCTCGTCCAAAGATCCCTAATACAATAGTAAAATTTCTTTTTATACTAAACTAGTTACTAGGGTTACAGAAATAATTAAATGATGCAGAAATCCACTTCCGGGCGCACTTGATGTGTGCTTGGGATGAGCATTGAAGCTTTCACGTGTAGAGGTCTTCCTTGGAGTTAAACGCCAGTTTATAACTTGTTTCTGGTGTTTGACTCTAGCTTGCAACTTGTTTCTGGCGTTTAACACCAGAATATGTCAAAAAGCTGGCGTTGAATGCCAGTTTGCGTCGTCTAAACTCAAGCAAAGTATGGACTATTATATATTTCTGGAAAGCTCTGGATGTCTACTTTCCAACGCAATTGAGAGTGCACCATTTGGACTTTTTTAGCTCCAAAAATTCCATTTCGAGTGTAGGGAGGTTAGAATCCAACAGCATTAGCAGTCGTTTGTCAGCCTCTGAATCAGATTTTTGCTCAGGTCCCTCAATTTCAACCAGAAAATACCTGAAATCACAGAAAAACACACAAACTCATAGTAAAGTCCAGAAATATGATTTTTGCTTAAAAACTAATAAAAATATACTAAAAACTAACTAAATCATACTAAAAACTATGTAAAAACAATGCCAAAAAGCGTATAAATTATCCGCTCATCAAAACCACTCTCAGTTTAGCACAAAACTTCTGAAAATGGGCTATTGAGAGAGACTTATGAGTATGTCAGCCATTTGAGAATCAACAGGAATATGAACAACAAACAATTGTTTTTGTTGGTGACATGCACGAAGTGAAGATCAATTTCAAAATTCTCGCTGCTGCTATGAATAACAGGACTGACAGCAAGCATTGCAGCACTCAATTGTCACAAAAAATGGTTAGAGCCACAATTTTGAGAAATTTTAATTTCATATAGCAGTTTATGAACCCAAAGAATTTCAGCTTTTGCATCAGTCAGCCATTTAAATTCTGCTTCAGTAAATGAACAACTCGCTGTAGTTTACTTCCTATTGCTCCAAAAAATTGAATTGTTACCCAGGTATACATAGTAGCCACTAGTGCTCCTTCAATCCTTTAAATCACTAGTCTAGTCAGCACCTGCAAAATCTAAAATTTGAAGACCAGTGGATTTAGAAAAAGCTAATCCATGATATTACTTACCTGATAGATATCGAAGTATGCGTTTGAGGGCCTTCCAATGATGCTCTTTAGGATTTTGAATGAATTGACTAATCCTATTGACAGAGAATGCAATCTCTAGATAAGTTAGAGTAGCATATTAAAGGCCTTCTACAGGCGACCTATACTGAGTTAGATTGTTGAATTCTGGTGAGCCTTGGGAAACAAGCTTTAGAGTTGAGAGCGTGGGAGTTAGGACAGGTTTTGCTCCTTGCATGCCTGCTCGAGTCAAGAGGTCAAAAATGTACTTGGGATGTCATCATTTGGAAGAGTATTGAACTCGAGTCCAAGGAAATAATGTAGCCCTCCTAAATCTTTGAGAGAGGATTTTGAATTGAGTTGCTTAACTAAAATTTTCATTTCATAATCATTGTTACCTGTGACGAAAATGTCATCAACATATGCTAAAAGATAGAAAGAAGAGGTGTTAGTAATTCTAATGAATAGAGAGCTTTCAGTTTTAGTGTTAGTAAATCCAAAATGAAACAAAACAGAACTTAAAATAGCAAACCAAGCACGAGATGCTTGTTTTAATCCATAGATAGTTCTATCAAGTTTATACACCAAAGTAGAATCATTAGATATAAAACCTGATGGTTGTATCAGATAAATATTTTCATTTAATTCTGCATTTAAAAAAATATTATTGAAATTAAATTGTCTAAGAGATCATCCCTTAGAAACAACAATAGAAAGAACAATTTCAATAGCTAATGGTCTTATAACAGGACAAAAAATTTGATTGAAATCCAAACCTTCAACTGGATGGCATCCTTTAGCAACCAATCTTATTTTGTATTTCTTAATAGTGTTCTCCGGTGCTCCTTTGACAATAGAAACCCGCTTACATCCAATAACAGTGGAGTTTGTCAGAGGTTCAATAAGATGCCAAGTCATATTCTTCTTTCATTGCTTCAAACCAATGAGAGCAAGATAAGGCATGTTTTAGAGTTTTTGGTGTATGTTGCACAAGATCAAAAGTAGTAGCTTCAGCAATTCATACTTTAGATTTAGGAATACTAGATTTAGATCTGGTAGCCATACTGTGTTGCTTTTAAGTAGGAGTTTAAGAAATTAAAGGTATGATAGATGCAGATGATAATTGAATATGTATGCCAGAATTAAGAATAGAATTAGAAGTATCTTGCTGAGGAGGATATGTAATAGTATTAGTATTATTTAAAGAAGTCTCTAAAATTGGTGCAGTTGGTGATGGTGAATTTGGTTAAGTTGGATCAATAATAGGAATGTGTGGGGGCAAAGATGGAACAGAGGATACTTGAGATACACAATTTTCTTTGTTAGATATAGAGGAAGCAAATAAGATAAATATGTAAACAATTGTTCATCAAATATAACATTCCTTACAATCATAATTTTTTGCTTGTGGAGTAAGACACTTAAAACTCTTAATACACTATTGAGACCTATACTCTATCTTATGAATGTTGAAAGGACTAATTTTAGGATAGCATGCACAACAAAAAAATGTTAGCATGTTGTAGTGTGCCTTTGCATGATGAAGCATCTCATAAGATGGTCTGTGTTTAAGATCTTGATAAGGAGTATATTTATGAGGAATGCATATGTCAAAAAAGTATTCTCCCAAATCTAAAAAGAAAGTTTGGCAGTGGCAAGAAGAGATAATTCCATTCCACCCAAATGCTTATGCTTCCTCTGAATAACTCTTCGTTGTTGATGAGTGTATGAATATGAAAGTCTATGCACAATACCATTGTCTTGCAAAAAAAACTTAAAATTAGATGATAAAAATTCCTTTTCATTATCTGTTTGAATGGCTTTAAGAGAGAAATATGTTTGCTTTTCCATTAAAGTTTTTAATTGTTTAAAAATTTCAAACACTTAAGATTTAGCTTGAAGCAAGTACGTGCATGTATATCTAGTATAAACATCCACAAAATTAGCATAATATCGAAAATCTAATCTAGAAACACTTGGAGCAGGGCCCATATATCAATAAAGACAAGTTAGAAATGAAAATTATATTGAGTTTTAGAATAGAAAAAGGGGAAACATGCGTCTTAGCCATACAACATTGATCACAAACAAAGAATCAGTCTTATCATCATTATTAATAGGTATATTACATTCTTTGAGGACAGTTTTGACAATAGATGAAGAAGGGTGTCCAAGCCTTCTATGCCACAAAGAAAGATTCAGTTTACACATAGCCAGAAAAGACTATATAGAATTTTGATTGAATAAAGATTAAGACGTACATAAATTCTGAAAAGCATATAAACCATTCTTCATAATTATTCCCTGTAGAAGAGGTTTTTTGTTGACCTGTGATTTCACAAAGCAATGAAACAGGGGAAATTCAAAGAAAACATCATTATCTAAACAGAACTTTGAAATACTCAATAGATTCTTGGCAATTTCAGGTATATGAAGAAGATTTTAAGCACAAAAACTCTTTTTAAATAAGGATTAGGTAAAACAAAATTTCCATATTGGATACCAGGTCCAGGTGTTGTCAGTGATAGATGATATAGAAGTTAAATGGGGCTTTGGTTGATGAAATGAAGTTGATGGAGGAGGTGGTTGATTAGTGAGAGCATAATTGAAAGATGATGGCTGATTTTCCTTAGACGGTTGCTTGTTTTCCAAGCATTTCTTCCACCTCTTCCAAATCTACCACCATGACTACCTCTTTGGCCATTGAAGCCTCTTCCAGTAAATCTTGGATTATTAAAGGTTGATTGAGTAAGTTGAATATTTCTGAGATTTTTTCATGTGAGATTAAGAGAGTCTCAACCTCACTAATGCTGAACAATTCAGGTTTAGCCTGAACCAAAGAGATACAGCTTGAGAAATCATCAGGTAAACTATCACAAATTGCTTTGATGTGTGCTTCTTGTGGTGATATCATAACCAAGATATGTGAGAGAACATACTAATTTCTTGGTATTGTTGAGGTATTGAGAAATTGTTTGTAATTCTTTCGTTTTGTTCTTCAATTATGTCCTCAGTTGCTTAATTTTCCATTTGGTGGATCTGCAAACAATTGACTAAGCTTCTGCTATATCTGAAGTGCAAAAGATCAATGAACCATTCTACTCTTGAAAGATTCATTAATGAATGCAAGAAGCCAAGAACTCAAATTGAAATCTTGAAAGAGCCATTCATAATACTTTGTTGAAACTGTGCTTGTTGTTTGTGTTGCTTCTGATTCATATTTTGGAGGTTTTCTCCCTTCAATAATGTGATATTTGAGATTCTAACCTTTGAGGTAGAAGATGACTAATTGTTGTCATATAACAAAGTTAGTCTCATCCAACTTATTAGGAATAGGTCGAAAAAGAAATTTGTTGGTGTTGTTAGATGGATTAAAGACAATTAAAGCCACATATCAGAACTCGAGCTCTTGATATCATGTGGAGGTTGTTGTTATAATCAAATAATGAAATTAACAGAGTGAAAACTTAGAGAAAATTATGACTAAAACTGTATTGAATTCGATTGTACTGTGTATTATCATAGGTTGCAGTGTAGCTATATATATGCAGAGCATACATTGCCTTAAGATACAAGAAACAGATCAAGAAGAGTCTGTTTTTCATCTAATTCAGTTACATTATTAACACTATAACTATTAATATTCTCCACTCCGCACTTCACATCATCGTCGAATTTCTATATTTATATGAGATTAGGTTTTTTTATGCTAAATTGAAAAAATATATATATATATTTAAGAAGGTATACATTCTCTATTATATTTTTGGCAGGATTAAAAGAATGACAATATTGAATTAATTTTAATATGTTTGAGACACAAATAAGATAAAAAAAAAACGTTAGAAACAATATTAGTATTTCTCTCAAATATTTAGGATCAAACAGAAACAATACTTTATCCTTATTAAAAGTATAAAATACAAATATATAATATACATATAAAAGTATAAGACAAAAGAATTTTATCTTTGTCTTTTTCCATTATTTTTCATTTTTTGATAAACAAAATTAGATAAAATAGGTCTAATCAATACGAAATTGGTCAAGAAACTAGAGATGTTAGTTAAAAAGATGGAAATATTGCCATGAAAAAACTTCTATCCTTTTAGAAAGACTTAAGTCGAGTTAAACTAAATCAAATTAGCTAGGATGGGTTCGGGATTGCTTAAGGAAAAAATGTCTGTAACTTCTAAAAGCATAAATTGATATTTAGGGT
>NC_029775.3:74967501-74984212 GCF_000817695.3 Arachis duranensis
ATATATTTTAATTTGTACTTTAACATGTATTTTTTATATTAATGGCTGATTTTTTCTCTACATATAACATGAAGTTGATTAAAAACACATGTGAAGACACTTTTAATGCTAACTTATGCTTTTTAAAATTGAAAAGTGTAAAATTTTAAAATCCCAATATAATGTTATATCTTAATAAATGGTCTAGTTTACCATATATTTAATTGGGGTAAGTATTTTTTTAGTATTAATGTTTAGGGTTAGAATCGAAATTATTCCAACGTAATTTTTTATTTAGAATCGTCCTTAACGTTTTATTTCATATTAAAATCGTCATTTTTAATAAAATTTTTAATTTTATTACTAAATTATTCCTATTTTAATAAATAAAAAATTATAAAATAAAAAAAGAAAAGAACACAAGAGGGGATCGGAGAAAAGAAAAGGGCAAAGGTGCAACCCGGGAGGAGGAAAAGGGGAAAGGGAGAGGGGGAAGGGGGGAAAGGGAAGGGAGAGAGGGGGACGACGCCGACAAAGCTTGAAACCGTCATTGCCGTCAGCAACTTTGACAAAAACCCAAAAGAAAGAAAGAAAGAAGAAAGGAGAGAAGGACTGCGACAGAGGAGAAGAGAAGAAAGAAAGGAGATGAGCCGGCGCTTCTAAGGCTTGCCGCCGCCGTCGCGTCGTCATCGGGCCTTGGAGGGAGACCACGCCGCTGAGCCGTCGCCGCCGATTCGCCCACGAGTTGGCATCGGGAAGCAGAACAGCGAAGAGAGGGTGATGCGCGAGGAAAGAGAAAGGACGAAGTGCGAGGCGGTGACGGAAGGAGAAGAGGCACAGGTGGCGCTGGTGGTTCTGCTTCCACTTCTGTATCTGCTTCTTCTTCTGCATCTGCTTCCGATTTTGTTTCTACATCTGCTTTTTCTTCTGCTTCTGTGTCTGTGTCTGCTTTTGTTTTGTTTCTGCTTCTGATTCTAATTTTTAATTTATTATTTTTTTTTGATTTTATTGTTGTTGTGTGTTGATTTTGTTGTTAAATTTAATGTTGTTTCTGAATTTGAATAATGTGTTATTGTTAGTGTTCTTGAATCTGATTATTAATATTTGATGGGAGTAAGAGAGGTGGTGGTAGTGGAGTAAGGGTGTTGGTGGTGGTGGTAAAGATGTTGGTGGTGGTGGAGAATATTTTTGTCCGTGAAAAGTTAAAATGACAATTTTAATACGAAATAAAACGTTAATAACAATTCTAAATAAAAAATTATGTTAAAGACAATTTCAATTCTTAGGAACAAAAAAATACTTATCCCTATTCAATTTGTAACCATTTCAAATTCTAAAAATAACTTTACAAAATTTTATCTGTGAGTTTAACTTATTCGAAGTAATTTTTGTTTTATTTTATCAAATATAATTACTTCAATTAAAAAATCACCATTTTAAAAAGTATTTATCCGTATCAATACACCCTTAGATTTTAAATAATAAAATTCAAATGTTGGTGATTGAATTTTATTATTATTATTATTATTATTATTATTATTATTATACTTGGTGGTTAGATATTAGAATTAAAATTTCAGAATTTAAAATTTCAGTTCTTTCAATACCTCTAAAAATTGAGAACAACAGAGAGTAAAATCTTTTGGGATAGAGACGAAAATTTTAATAATATTTTTTTTAAAAATATTTTTATTTAACTTTTTGAATTTTAAATTTATCATTTAATTTTTATATTTATTTTAAATTAAACATGATATTAAGACATAACCAGTTATATACATTTAACATTAAACACAATACAAATATTAAAGCTTTTTATTTCTGTCTCTCAATCTCAATCTCAATCTCTCAGTCTTGATGTCTCTTCTAAATGCAGCCTTAGAATTTAGTAGAAACCCAAAAGAGAATGACATTTGTAATGCTTAGCAAGTTAGCATGGACCGGAGTGCATCAATTCTCTCAATTTTTTTTTAATTGTTTGATAAAGTATGATCTCTCACCTTACCTTCTTTAAGTGAGAGAAAAATATATGAAAAAATATTAAAAAATAAAAAATTACACTTTATCAAAAAATTTCAAAAAATAAGAGAATCCACAAAACAATTGATATATTTATTTGGCCACATATTTCTTACTCCTAATTTTCTATGGGAGGATGATTAACCACCATTAAAATATTTACAAAATAAAATCTGTTTTTTATTTTTGAAAGAATTGATAATTAAACATTTGGCTCTCTGATTTTTTTTGTTTTATACATTCCTTCTATTTCTTTTAATCCGAGTTTCAAAGAGAAGAGTTCAGAGCTCTGCTAGGGCTTTTGCCCTTCTCTCTGCTTGCCATCAATATCGCTCGTTCCTTGTTCTTTTCCTGGTAGCTCGCTCTCTGATCCTCTCCCTGCGCTGTGGTCGTTCTTTGATATTCTCCATCCACGTGATTGCTCATTCTCCCCTGTACCGTGCTTGTTCTCTGATCCTTGATGCCACAACACGCTGTCGCTGCCACCACTACACTTGGGTTAACTAGATTGGCACAGTGACCGAATCTATTCAGACATCACTTGACTCAAAGGCAGCAGGCTAGGGTGTCATGATTAGTCATCGGAGTGGTGAGACTGAAGATACTTCATTGCTGATCTCTCTGTTGACTTGGCCAGTGGACAGGTTCTATTTCCTTAATATATTTGTTTGGGTACTTAATATTTTACTATTGTAAAATGTACCATGTTATGGCTTGTGTTGATGATCCGAGCTTTTCTCATCTAGATTAAGATTGGTGCTCCTTGCCGAAGTGAGCGATTGGCAAAGTATAATTAGGTAATTGGTATTTTGTGCTAACTTTCTCCTCTTTACTTCAAGATTTTAGCATAAACTATAGGCTATAGCATTAGTATTTTAAAATAACTCAGAAATTCTTAGGCCTAAACTATCATAACTTGTTTCATTCAAAGTTCATTATATACTCTTCTTTGACTCTGAGGCTGACTATTTTTATCTTGAGCTGGCATAGAAAAGATTAATTTAACTAAAAAAATTGAACATCATTATGCCGACTCAGAATAAACAACTGATGTGCAATAATTCTATTTTTGTTCTTGGTTTTGAAACTTGAATCTTGATAGAAAATAGAAAACCATCTTTAATTTGATTACTTTTTTTAATTCAATTGTTATATAATATACTGTGTGATCATTAGTTATTGTTTAATGGAATGATCTAAAGAAATTTTCCTTTCAAAATATTGTTCTTTTTAGCTTCTTCGCATTGAAGAGGTACTTAGAAGTATGCGATATGCTGGTGAAGCCTTCAGATCACCTTAGAGTGAATACATGCTGATTTCAAATATGTATCTTGAAATATTATTTCTGCAAGAGTCATTATCATCATCAATTAAGTTAAGAAAACAAATATGACCAAGGTAAATCCAGAATTTTGAGAGCTACAATTGATGGGTTTAGCCCTCAAATGTGTGTTAGTTTGAACTGAAATAATTACTCCAAGAATAAGAAACTTGAGCTTGGTGAAGCTGTTATTGTGATGTGAAAAAAGTAGCTTAATTTAACTTTATGCAAGGACTATAAGTGTAATTTTCAAATAAATCTACGTGATGAGTTAATTTAAATGTGTTGTTTTGGATGAACGTAAACCACTTTAATGAATTGAGTAACTTAAATTCAAAAGCCACCATCGTTCCATTTTTAGCGAAGCCATATTCTTCACCCTTCTTGGGGTACTGAAATTGTTCACCAAGTTAAAACACTACAAATTATTTTTTTATTGTGTGTGTTTGAGGGAGGGAAATTCATTCTGAAATTTTAAATGTCACACAAGTTAGTTCGTTCATAGCATTTTGAAACGATTTTAGTATAAATTTATCCTTAATATAATTATTTATAAATTGGTAAAAATTGTTCATCATGAAAATACAAATATAAGGTCAAAATGTCCAAAATAGGGCAATAGACCTAAAGTTGGATAGTCGGACCAGTGTACTCTCTCGAACCCATATAAAGTTCTGCCGGTGTTTCTATCTCTACAAGCCAAGCATATTCCTACTCATCCTTGTCGCATATCTTAGGGCCATTTTGTGTTGATGTAGTGCAACAAGCATTTAAACAAATATATATAACTGAGATGCTGATTAGATAATACTTTTCCATTCTCTTAAGTGATTTGCAAGTTTTGAAAAGGATCATAACTTTCTAAGGGGAAAAACTAAAAATCTGAGGCTTCAAAACTCAAGAAAGGGAGCAAATTGAGTCTATATAACTTCTAAGATTATTCCTACTAGGAGTAAAGGGGGTTGCAGAAAGGATTATTGGGCTCCAAAGAAGGTTCCTGTGGAGTAAAGAAGATGGGAATAATGGGATACCAATGGTGAAATGGGAGGTAGTTCAGGCTCCGAAAAAACTAGGAGGTTTGGGGGTGGGAGATGCTCTAATTAGGAATGCAGCACTATTGTTCAAATGGTGGTGGCGTTTTTCAAAGGAGGACTGTCCGCTTTGGAAAAAGATTGTCTGCTCTTGTAATCAGTTGGACCCAACTGTAATGTTATCAAACCAACCTGTGCGACCAAGAGGGGGGCCGTGGAAAGATATATGCCAGCTTAATATTAAGGACCAACAGGTAAGAGATATGATGATCAGGGGTCTGTCGATGGAGGTGGAAAATGGCAGAAACATTCGCTTTTGGGAGGATGCGTGGTTACAAGATGGCTCCTTGAAAGAATGTTTCCCAAGACTCTTCTCGGTTTCAAATCAACAAGGATCCGTAATAGGGGACTGTGGGTTCTGGGATGGGCTAGAGTGGGTGTGGGACTTCCAATGGAGGAGGGAACTCTTCCAATGGGAGTTAGAGTTGCTAATTCAATTACATGACCGGTTGAGGGTCGTGAGGTTATCACTTGATAGAGAGGATTCAATGAGTTGGAAATTTGATAAAAATGGAGTGTTTTCTACTAATTCTTTTGTGCAGGTGCTACATAATGAGATGCTCCCAGCAGACATCACAAGTTACAACTTCACAAGCTCCATATAGAGAGGCTTGGTTCCACCAAGAGTTGAACTCTTTGCTTGGTTTGTGCTAGTAGGAAGGGTAAATATGAAGGAGAGGCTGAGCAGACTTGGAATTATTAATCATCATGACAACATTTGTGTTTTGTGTAAAAAGAATATAGAATTTGTACATCATTTATTTGTTGCATGTGAGTTCACGTGGCAGATATGGTGTGCTTGGCTGACATTTTCTGATAGAGCTTGGGCCATCCCGGGAACCACTAAAGAGTTCTATAAGAGCTGGATTGAAGCAACAGGTGGGAAGTCAGAGCAAAGAAAATGGCTGATAGGATTTTGTGCGGTTATTTGGAACATCTGGCTGGAGCGAAATAGCAGAGTCTTCCAGCAGGTAGAGACAAGTGTTGAAGGAATTAAGATCATGTCCTTCTTGAGTTACAAGGAGTGGTGTGGAGTTGTTCCGTTTGGTTGTTGATGGCAATGCCGGAGATGACAACGGATACCAGCTTTTCAGTTATGTCTGTGTTTATTTGGTTATCTTAGATCCTTTGCTCCACTTCATTGTGTTGAGCCTCTTTTGTTCAAAAAAAAAAAAGATTATTCCTACTACCGAGTACCAATGCTATATTTTATGGTGCATGTAATATAAGTGATAGTTCAAAGAATTACCTATAGAATGTTGAATATGGATAATCATGATAGTGAATACACTTTCTTCCTTCATCTTCTCTATAAGGAGGTGAAAGAATGTCTAGTACAGCACAAGGTATTTTACTGTAAAACAGCGCAGATTTTCACCATGCTTTAGATATAAAACCGATGTCTTGCATGGTGTAGTCATGACCTTATCAAAAGCTAAGTTAGCCAGTCTAACTATAACGAAAAAAATTACAATAAAATCATTTTAAAACATGGATGTAGAATAACAAGTTTTGTAAGCCACTAAATATGATATCATATTGTTTAGTAATGTTGATAAAAATATCTTCTAAATGAGACATAGAATTATGTAATTTTAAGTCTTCAATAGCAATTAGGCATAGGAAATTATATAGGAAAATGATTAATCCCCACAATATTCTTACTAATAATTCTCCTTAAATATTTCTAAAGTTTAAACTAACAAGTTTTACAAAATACATCACGAGATAAAATCAATAAAATCTCTTCCCTCGGTCATCCTTATTTTATTTTATTTTACCCAGCAAATCAGCATAATTGAAAATATCATTGACTTCCTAATGATACAATCTCTGAAATTTACTCTTAATCTAATGAGTTTCCTCATACAAGACACCATGTATTGTATTTTAGTTTGCCCTACTTCTACAATAGAGGTTAAACTTCAAAGAAAAAAAAATAGGAACCTTATTCAATTAGAAATTAAAATAGTTACTAGCAACGAAATTACAATAATCAAATTCAATCATTCAAGCATAATCAAGGACTCCTAATCCTTTTTGAAACTTTTCAATGGTTTATTATTAAATTCTTTTGAAATAAAAATACCATTCAATACTCTGGCAAATGAAGAACATTCGTATTCACATAAAATTTTCATAGAAAAAAAATAAAGTACAATAAAAATATAAATAAAATGGAACCTTAAATGAGTATGAAGAGGTGGAGAGAGAAGGACAGAGATCAGAGTCGCTGGTGAAGAAGAGGAACAGAGAGACGAAAACAATGAAGCGGTAGACTCGAGTATAGCGGCGGCAGCAGCATGTTGCGGCGTCAAGAATCAGAGAACAAGCACGTTGCAGGGGAGAACGAGCAACCCCGTGGATGGAGAAGATCAGAGAACAACCACGGCACAGGGAGAAGATCAGAGAGCGAGCTACCGCGGAAGGGGAGGAACAAGGAACGAGCGACGTTGATGGAAAGTAGAGAGAGGGGCAAAAGCCCTAGCAAAGCTCTGGACTCTTCTCTTTGAAACTCAGATTGAAAGAAATAGGAGGAATGTATAAAACAAAAAAATCAGAGGGTCAAATGCTTAATTATCAATTCTTTCAAAAATAAAAAAATGAGATTCATTTAATAAATATTTTAGTGGTGGTTAATCATACTTCCACATAAAAGTAGGAGTAAGAAATTCATGGCCTATCTATTTTGTATATATCTTAAAATGTTCTGACACAAAATAATCTTATGAACTTTTTCCATATGATATAAAAGAAGAATTACAATGCTACTCAAAATTTGTGAGTATAGACCTCGAAGCTTTTCAAAACCTGTGAGAAACGCCTTCGATTTTTTTTTAAATCTTTCTCGCAATTTATAAAAAGATTTATCTATCTTTTTTATTTATTTTTTGCTTTTCATAGATTATTAGAAGTTCATTTTTACTTTTTTAATCAGATTGCAAAATTTCCTTTTTGTTTTATTTTATCCCTTTTACTGACAGTAAAAATGTTTGTCTTTTCGGACTAAAGCGATAGATTCTTCTAATAACTCGCAAGGTATCAAGAACCTACTTTTACAAGTGAAGTTGACTGATTAAACTTTTGTAATTTACAAAATGATATTGAACAATTATTTCTCAAAAAAAAATTAGCTGTTATGAAAAGAAAAACATCAAAAGATTGATATATATATATGAAAGGCATGCAAGAAAGGAATGGTTGATTACTAAGTGGGATTTGTTCTTTAATGCATTATATATAGTTTTAGCTTATTTTGTTCTTTAATGCATTACCTTGTTTGTAGAGTTATAAAGTGGATTTTGCCAAAGCAATAAAGTCCATTTTAAAGAATGTCACTAGTACTTTATATAAGCATTTGGGGTTACGATTTGGTAGATTAATTCAGTTTAGATAATAAAATATAATTGATGAAACTAATATAGAAATTAATTTAAGAATAGAGTAAAAGGTGATGTAATTCAAGTGGATTTTTTTTAATAAATAAAAAAAATTTATTTACTGAAATAAATAATTTGTAAAATAATTACGAAAATACGTTGCATTATCTGTTATCTCGTTTACAATGTAAATGAGAAAAGTTTATACATATCTCGTTTACACTGTAAATAAGATAAGACAGATCAAATGACATGTGTTAAACGAGATATGCATAAACTTATCTCGTTATACTGTAAACAAAATAGGTGATAAATTATAACATTTACAGTGTGAATGAGATATAATAAGACAAATTTTCAATAGCTATAAAAGGATGAGCAACCCTTGGTATTCTCCACATACATTTCATATCTTCTGATTTTCTTATAAAAAATAGGCGAAAATGTCCAGTAACAGCGGTTGTCTGTGTGTATCCCAGTTTTTGTATGAGAAACAGTGACAATGAGGTGATATTTGAGTGTGATAATCTGTTACTGTTGCGCATTCGGCGAGTAAGTTCGTTGTCAGAGTTGAAGAGTCTGATATTGAGTAACCTTAGTAGTTTAGGAAGGAAAGAGATTGGAAAGGTGGCATATAAGTTGCTAGCACAGTTAGGAAACAGAGTTTTTCGGTTTTGTCTGTTTCAGCTCCATGCCGACGAGCATGCGCGCCTCATGTTTGACATCCATAGGAGAATCATGACAGAACAAGTGATAGAGCTTTCCGCGGAGGTTGGTGATATTGGTGGCGGTGGATCCATTCGCTCGACCTTTGTGCAGGATAACCTATCTCTCGCACTAGCACCGATTCATGTTGCTAGTCCAGTGGAAGACATGGACGTAGATGATGAAGACTTTGACGAAGAGTATGTTGTGGATAGCAATGATAGTGGTTCTTCTGAAGAAAATGATGAGGAGGAGTTTGTACCAGAGATGCCGACCGAGGCAGCGGTCTGCTATGTTTTGCCTCCCCCCACCCGATTCTGGCGCTATCAGATGTACCAAGTCACAATCATGCATTGGATTTGGACGTGATGCATGAGAAATCTCCATTTTTTGACACTGGGAAAGACGATTACAACCTAGACAATGGGGGTGGACTTTCGGGTCGGCCACAGATTCGAAGGTAGAGATGCAGTAATGTAGGGTGTGAAGAACTACAGCATTCGCAGAAGTGTTGAGTACCGAATTGTCAAATCGGATCGATTAAAGTACCATGTGCATTGCCACCAATCTGTAGCTGGATGTCCTTGGAATTTCTATGTAGCCCTCTGATAGAACATAAGATATTGGCGAGATCAAGTTTAATTGTGGCGTATTTACTCATTTATGATTGTTATATATGGTGTAGTTTCCAATCATGAATGTTGTATTTCGTTAGGGAAGTCCGGAGGATTGGTAGAGCGCATACGTGTTTAATTAGCACCCACCATGTCCCAAGACCATCGACAATTGGACAACACCCTTATCTACAATGTCATCTTGCCGTTGATACTGTCCAACCCATCCGTCAGTATCCTTGTCCTACAGGGTACAGTTTGGCAAAGTTATCACTTCAAATCCTCGTATAGAAAGGTATAGATAGCGAAGCAAAAGGCAATTACGTAGATATACGGGGACTGAGAGGAGTCATACAACAAGGTACCGAAGCTGCTACAAGCACTGCAGAATTGTTGTCCCGGAACAATATGTGAGTTCAGGGCCTTACCTTATTATGATAGGCAGGACCTTATGGTCTGTGACTATAGCATGTTCGACAAAGTATTCTGGGCATTCTCGTCTTGTGTTGAGACTTTCAAGCATTGCAAGTCGTTTGTTTCTATCGATGGCACGCATTTTTATGGCAAATATGACAGTGTGTTGCTTATTGCAGTGGTATAAGATGGCAGCAGCAATATCCTTTCTGGTGCTTTTGCAATTGTAGAGTCTGAGATTGTAGAGTCATGGACTTTCTTCTTGACTAATTTAAGACGACATGTCACCCCACAAGAAGGCCTGTTGATTATATCTGATAGATTCCAAGAAATCAAGGCTACACTGCAGGCTGATGATAGTGGTTGGCATCCTCCCAAGACATTTCATGCTTAGTCTCACAGTAAATTAAGTTAAAAAATTTTTAATGGGATAGTTAATAACTAAATTAATAAATTAATAAACATATAATTAATAAATTAACTTCAACTAAAATATCTACCACAATATTTAATGTCTAAATTAATAATTATGTGCTTAATAACTTAATTACAAAAAAATCAGAATTACATTCATTAACACATACGTAACAAATGGAATTTTAGTACCTAAAATCGTACCCTATTAGTAAATTGTTGCTAACGATATATTCAGCCACCTAAACCATAAATTGTATATTAGTTCTTGGCAAGTATCCTAACCATGGCTATACATATTTGCGATAACATAAACGTGAAGATAACAAAACTAGCCATGATGTCGACTGCCTCGGCGACGTGCCATATCGCGTTCAGTCAATTGATGTCCAAATTACGTGCATCTATGTGCGTCATCTTAGAGTTACTCAATAATATGGTCACAAAAGGATATAAGAGAGGAAAAAGTGGTCGAAAGATTGGAAATGTGGCCAGAAATGTCACTGTGAACATGTATATATAGGCCGCTCCCTCTCTTATCTCCTTTACAGTGTAAACGAGATAAGAGATGCGACGTATTTTAATAATTATTTTAACAAATTATTTATTTCAGTAAAAAAATATTTTTTATTTAATTAAAAAAATTCGTAATTCAAGTATATTAATACATGATATGTTATACAGAAATGTGGACCTGCAACTTCACAATGCTAAACGCAAGTCATGTTTGATAGAAAAAAAAAGTAAAATGATTGCTGCAAAACGCAGATTACATTTTGCAAGAAGATGAAATTACATTTCAAAACGTGTCCCTTTCATACAGACAAGACCTGTAATTTTGACCTCTTTTTGTCTTGGAAGTTGCCAAATAATGCCTACATTTTACAGGTTGGTAAAGCACAGCTCAAGTTGCATTTTGCAGAGAACGTGCTTGCATGTTCGATACGTGAACAGAAAGGGGTCTTTATATGTTTTGTAATGCCATTTGCGTTTTTCTTGAAAGAAGAAGAGGAAGTATTCCTACGTTTTGAGTGAAGGAAGGAAGAAGTGTGCTTCGAGAGAAGGAAGAAGTTTTTGTGAGAAGTAAAATCAGTAACCAAAATGGTTCGTAATTTTACATTTGCTCAAGAATATATTGTTGAATATCTGAATAATCCTCAATGAATAAGTATTTTTTATTTTTATTATAAATAATTTTATTTATTTGTGTTATTATTATAATTATTAGTAGATTTTTGCTATATAATATCCGTGTTATTATTATTATTATTATTATTATTATTATTATTATTATTATTATTATTATGAGTTAGTAGAACTACTGTTATTATTACTGTTATTGTTATTGTTATAAATATATTAAATAGCTCCCCACTTAGAGTTTTTTTTTTTTTTACATCAATCATTAATAAAATTTTTTCTTATTCTTTTTCTTCTCTTTTATCTTTTTTCCCTTTTCAAACTCTAATCTTTAATTTTATAACACATTATCATCACAAAATTCTCTACTCTAAAACTAAATAATTATCTTCTTCTTTTTATTCATTTTGTTCTTCTCATTTTCTTTCTACACCACAGTGACCTTCACAACATATTACGTTCCTCTTTCTTAATCTTAAACTTCATTGTTAAATTTTTTTATACTTTCACGTTTCTATTGTATATGCCACACATAAACTATTTTTATCTCAATAGCATTGCATCAATTTTTTTTTTTTCTATTATGCCTAACATGCTCTGCTTTAGTATATGCATATCATGCATGTACTTATTATATGAAGTATATCCTATACATATTACTATATGCATTTTTTTATATAATAATTTTTACAAAGAATCCGTATGCTTTACTTCCTAATGTTAAGAAAGATTCATAATTATTATTCATGACATGTACGCCATTTTATTTTCTTTTTCGATCGTCTTTCAATTTTTTTCGATCACCTTTTATTTGTTTTCATTTAGTTTGTTGCTTCTCTTCCCTTCCTATTTTTTCTCTTATTTGTTACATTATTATTGTTATTTGGATTTTTTTATAATATTTTATTCATATTAATATCATTTCTTGATGTGAATGATAATTAATTATCTAGATAATTATTTTCCAAAGTGAATGACAATTAATCATCTAGATAATCATTCTTTGAAATGAAATGATAAATTATTTTTTTGAAAGAAATATATATTAAAAATATTATTATTACTTTAAACGAAAATATAGTATCTGTAATACTAATATCACAATTTTATTTACATTCTCAACAATAAATGTATAACTTTAATAATGTATTTAAATTATTTTTATTATCTTAAAAAGAATAATACATTTTATCAATTTCCTAAAGCAAATTGGTTACTTTTTTTTCTTTTACTTATCTTTCTTTTTATATGAATTATTAATATTATTATTCTTAATTATTTGCTAGCTTTTATTTATTTTTGTTAATAGATCTATTATATCAAATTTGTAAAAACTTGAATTTAACGCTCTTGATTTAACGAGAAAAAATTATTTAGAATGGGCACTTGATGCTAAAATCCATTTGGTATCCAAAAAGCTTGGAGATACCATAAAAAAGAACTAGAATCCTTAAGCGAAGATAAGATTAAGACAATTATTTTTCTAAGTCATCACCTTCATGAAGGGTTGAAAGTAGAATACTTGACTATTAAAGATCCACAAGAATTATGGGTAAATTTAAAAGAAAAATATGAACATCAAAAGATTGTTCGTTTGCTTAAAACTCGTTATGAGTGGATACATTCAAGACTGCAAGATTTTAAAGCAGTCTATGAATATAATTATGCACTTTTCAAAATATGTTCTCAACTGAAATTGTGTGGCCAAGAAGTCACAGATGAGGACTTAATGGAAAAAACTTTTTTCACATTCCATGCTTCCAACGTATTGTTATAACAACAGTATCGTGAAATGGGTTTTAAAAGGTATTCTGATCAAATAGGTTATTTCCTATTGGCAGAACAAAATAATGAATTGTTAATGAAAAATCATGAAGTTTGTCCTACTGGTTCAACTGCTTTTCTCGAAATAAATGCGGTATATCATGAATATAAAAGAAACCATGGTCAGAATATCGCTCAAAACCGTTGTCGTGGCAGTGGACGTGGACGTAAATGGAACAATAGGGTTCCTACTCATAACCAAAAGTGGAATAAACATGAGAAGCGTGTTTCGAGCCATATGTCGTACTCTTGAACATTTTGTCAAGCTATATCAAGAATCTATCAAAAGAAAAGGACAAAACTAAGAGGCCAATTTGACTATACAAAGAGATGAAGTTGAAGCTAATGGTGTTGAAACGGAATTGAAATCCACCGATGATATCTTTGCAGACCTTGATGACATCTTTGATATTAGTAACCTATACAAGTCTAAACAAAATCATTTTGGTAACCCAAGTGATGTTATTCATTTAGATTAATCAAATTTCTTTTAGAAGAACATCAATTAGAATTCTATCATTTTTTTAGATGTTTTCTTTCTTCGTAGTTAGTTTTTTCTCTTTTTGTTGTAGTCTTTATTTGTTTTTGAAACTTTTGTATTTTCTTTTCATTAATGGTAATTTTTTATTTTCGCAACGCTTTGGAAACAGAATAACTTGCGTGTGAAGAAAACTATATCTATCAAATATAAAATAATAAAAGTAGGAATAGAGAGCCAAAAATACAAAATAACAAGTTAGAGTCAGGGCTGGCCAGAGAATACTTACACACACACACAAAAGCCAAATGTACATAAACAAAATTCTGTTTCTCCATAAACCTCTAAGAGAATCAAAAGGAACAAGTTATGTGGAGAGTAAGCTAAGTACATACATATACATCGCTGTGCAACAAATAACCCAGTAACCACTTCGCTTTAGGAGCTCAGACGCCTAACGAGATGCCTCTCGACCTGCATCTGAAAAATAACAACATAGCATGGAATGAGAACTAGAAGTTCTCAGTATGGTAAAGGTGCCACACACATAATAGATATGGTCCTGGGAATGCCAGAGGCAATTCTAGAACACCGACACTCAAATTATAGAGCTTAAAGTATTAAACAGAAGCCATAAAAGGTGGTTTTTCTAAGAGTATCTAAACCTAACTTAACTTAATCTTAAACCTAAGTCTCATACTGTCATTCCTCCATACCTCCGACTCCATCATGCATTTCACAAACAAATAAACAGACAAAGGCAAGCACAAGAAGGTTACAAATACTGCATGTAACACATATACATTTAACATGGCAAGTACATTTAGGCACACCCAATTAAAGTATAAGCAAGTAATTTAAGTAATATGCATATGATGCATGCCTGTCCTATGGCTGATGAGGCTCATCTCTCAGTTATCCAGCCAACCCGACAAGTCTGAAAACCTTAGATTGTCCCCCGACGTGCATCCCCAAGAGTCTATGCATAGCTTTTTCTCAAATAATCAATATTGCTCAAATGGGGGTTATATTCCCGGAAATATATAGTGCCCGGTCACACTTACGTCATAGGGTCAATAGAGTATCGAGCTTTCAACCTAGTATTTTCAAACCTCAAAACCTCATTTTCAACTCAAAAGTTCCATTTTATACACTTCCAAACCTACCAAATCAACATTACATATCTTTCTTCATTACCATAGCATCCACCACCAATATCAATAAATTCACCAAATCACCACTAATTCATCAAGTATTTTCAACTATAAAATTACATTCTCACATCCATAATCATCAAACTATTTAATTCTCACAAACACCAAACCAAATCAACCAATAACAAGTTGCTAAACAATAATTACATACACATTCGTTCCAGCCTATCCTATGGTCATCTAGCCTAAGTTTTCACAGAACCTTACATATTAAATGCAAGAAACCTAAATCATACCTTGACTGATTCCCACGTGACGATCAAGGCAATTTATTTAAAACAAACATAGCCCTTCCAAAATTCAATAACCGCTAGGCTCAACTTCCTCTAAGTTCCAATATCCACAATTCCAAGCTCCAATTATTTATTCACAACCTAATACATTTTCAAAACACATATATACCTAATTTAATACTCAAAGCTCAAATTCAATAAAATTAAAATAGAATTATGGTATCCTCACCTTACCCAAGCTTCACATAAGTTAGAGTAAACATTTTCCTCAAGATAATTGGATCCTAAAATATCAAAAATCAAAGGAATTCAACGTCTCTTCCAAGTATTTGAAAATTGGGGGAAAATAATGGCTAGAAGTGATTAATGGCTTACCAAAGAAATTGTTCTGGTAGAAACGTAGAGTTCGACGCGGTGGATGCGTGGCTGCAAACGGTGCAGTGATCGGAGCTCGGACAGAGAAGCTGCGGTGAATTGAATTTTGCCGAGGGTTTTCGGCGTTCCTTTCTCTCCCTGTATGCTTCACGTTACTACAGCCAAAATGAGGAAGAAAAGGAATGTGGGCTCATTTAAAGGCTGGCCCTGTTGGGCCCACGGTCCGGTTTGGGTCCGGTTCAATCGGTTTGGCCAGTTCGATCCAATCTTGGACCGTTTTCTTCGAAATTAGTGTCAAAATTCTCGTTTCAATGAGCTTTATCCTAATTTAATATAATATTCACATTTTTAATCTTCTTTTGCTAAAAAGTGATTTATTAACTAACTATCTACTAATTTAACGGGGTTTACATCCTACTCACCTAATAAAGAATTTTGCCCTCAAAATTCAGATGTAGTTATCTAAAAAGAAATGTGGGTAATCCCTCTGTATATCTGATTCGAGTTCCCAAGTGTGTTCCTCAATACCGGCTCAACCCCAAGCTACTTTCACCAATGTTACTTCCTTTCTGCGTAATCGTTTAATGTCGGTGTCATCAATCCTTACCGGAATTACTGGAAGTGTCAGATCTTCCCTCACTTGAATCGGTTCCGGTTCCAGAACATGACTTGCGTTAGGAGTATATCTCCGAAACTGTGACACATGAAACACGTCGTGCGAATTCGAAAGATATAGTGGTAAGGCAATCCTATAGGCTACCGGCCCAATTCTTTTCAGGATCTCAAACGGTCCAATATAACGGAGATTCAGTTTCTTAGTCTTAATACCTCTTCCAACTCCAGTGGTTGGTGTAACTGGTGCACGAAATTGCAATCACACCTTTGCAACTCCGCACGACTAACCAGCAAGTGCACTGGGTCGTCCAAGTAATACCTTGCGTGAGCAAGGGTCGATCCCACAGAGATTGTCGGCTTGAAGCAAGTTATGGTTATCTTGTAAATCTTAGTCAGGATATCAGAAATTATCAGGATTGATTGTGAAAAGCAAAAGAACATGAAATGGTTACTTATTTTGCAGTAATGGAGAATAGGTTGAGGTTTTGGAGATGCTCTGTCCTCTGAATCTCTGCTTTCCTACTGTCTTCTTTATCAAACATGCAAGGTTCCTTCCATGGCAAGCTGTATGTAGGGTTTCACCGTTGTCAATGGCTACCTCCCATCCTCTCAGTGAAACTAATCATCTGTCGGTTCTCAATCAGGTCGGAATAGAATCCAATGATTCTTTTGCGTCTGTCACTAACGCCCCGCCTGCTAGGAGTTTGAAGCACGTCACAGTCATCCAATCATTGAATCCTACTCAGAATACCACAGACAAGGTTTAGACCTTTCGGATTCTCTTGAATGCTGCCATCAATTCTAGCTTATACCACGAAGATTCCGGTTAAAGAATCCAAGAGATAACTACTTAATCTAAGGTAGAACGGAGGTGGTTGTCAGGCACACGTTCATA
>NC_029775.3:74986091-74988656 GCF_000817695.3 Arachis duranensis
ACAAGCAATCACATGATGAACCTCCACTTCTTTTCCAAGCATGATGCAATGAATCATCACTGCTCTCTTGATAGTGACCTCAGAACGGTTGCTAGTGGGTAGTATGGAACGCCCAATAAAGTCTAGCCAACCTTTTGCAATTGGTTTGAGGTCTCCCCTTTTGAGTTTGTTTGGGACACCCTTTGAATTGGTTATTCACTTAGTTCCAGGGAGGCATATGTCCTCTAGAACTTGATCCAACCCTTTATCTGTTCTCACCATTCTCCTATTAAAGGATTCAGGATTATCTTGCAGTTGAGGTAATTTGAAGGTTTCTCTTATTTTGTCCAGATGGAAGTATATAACTTTCCCTCTGACCATGGTTCTGTAGGTATGGTAAGCAGTTCCAGTCATTCTCTGCTTATCTGTTAGCCACAGATTTGAGTAGAATTCCTGAACCATGTTCCTTCCAACCTTTATTTCAGGATTGGTTAGAACTTCCCATCCTCTGTTTCGAATTTGCTCTTGGATCCCCGGATATTCATCTTCTTTCAGATCAAATTTAACTTCCGGGATCACTGACCTCAGACCCATTATTTTGTGATAATGGTCTTCATGTTCTTTGGTTAAGAACTTCTCTTGATTCCAAAGATTCTTTGGATTATTCTCTTTTTTTCCTCTTAAATTGGTTTGTTTTCCCTTAGGAGCCATGATCTTGATGAATCTTGGCTTAGTGATCACGGAAAAGCACACCAAACTTAGAGGTTTTCTTGTCCTCAAGCAAAAGAAAAGAAAGAAGAGAAGAGAGAGAGAGGAAGAGGAAATTCGAATGGTGTGGTGGGGAGAGGGAGCCAAACGTGTATTGATAAGGTGGGGAGGGGAGTTTTCGAAAAAAAGAAATTTGAAAAGAGATTTGAGAAGATATGGAAAGAAATTGAGAGAAAGGTGAGTTTTTTGAACAAAATTTGGGAATGATTTGAATGATTTGAAGAATGATTTTGAAAATTTAAAAGTGAATGATGAGAGATTGAAATGTATTTTTGTAGAAAAATATGGGTGAGAAAAGGAAAGTTTGAAAAAAAAATTGATGTGAAAATAAAATTGTGGTCCCCCCACCTTTCTGGCGTTAAACGCCCAGAATGGCACCCATTCTGGCGTTTAACGCCCATTTGGTGCCCCTTTTGGGCGTTTAACGCCCAGCCAGGTGCCCTGGCTGGCGTTAAACGCCAGAATTCCTTCCTCACTGGGCATTTTTCTGAACGCCCAGGATGCTGCACACCTGGCGTTAAACGCCCAAAATGGCACCATTCCTGGCGTTTTTTCGCCAGTAAGCTCTTTTTCTCTGCTTTTTGAGCTGAATCCTTCTGTAACTCTGTGAATTCCTTCATTTTTGATACTTGCCTCTGTAAGAACAATTCATACTTGCCTTGTGGGCCCAATCCAACTCATTTCTGATGCTATTTAACCCAAGGAGTGAAGAGGGAAACACAAGTTAGTAACCATTAGTATAGTTTAGTTTTAGAAGTAGTTTCTAGAGAGAGAAGCTCTCACTTCTCTCTAGAATTAGGATTAGGATTAGGATTAGTTCTTAGATCTAGGTTTTAATCTTTGCTTTCTTCTACTTCTACCTTTCAATTCTTTGTTGTTACATTCATCTTCCTCTATTCTTTTGTTGTAATTTCCTTTGTGTTGTTCTTGTGTTTTGATGTAGATCTACTTTTGTTTCTTCTACTCTCTTTCAATTCAATAAGAGGTAATTCATAATAATGTGTTTCTTTTGATTGTTGTTGTTAATTCCTTTCAATAATTGTTGTTAGATTCTATTCTTGTTATCAATTTACTATCCTTTCCTTTTATGCCTTCCAAGTGTTTGATGAAATGCTTGGTTGGATTTTAGAGTAGAATTTTATACTCTTGGCTTGGAAAGGTAACTTAGGACCTCTTGAGTTACTAATGTCCAAGTGATTGATGATTGGGAGCCATTGACTCTAGTTCTCACTAATTGAATTAGTGGAGAGTTAGGACTTATGGACTAGGATTGATATAGCTCATTTGACTTTCCTTTACTACTAGTTAGAGGATGATTTAATGAGATTAATCCTTGCAACACTTTATTGTGATTCCTAGGGAGAACGACCCGAGGTTCAATACTTCGGTTTATAAATTTAGGGGTTTGTTTTAGTGACAAACAACTTTTTGTATGAAAGGATTATTGCTTGGTTTAGAAACTATACTTCGATGAGATTTTATTTGAGAAATTCTAAACCATCAAAAATCCATTCGTCAAAATGGCGCCGTTGCCGGGGAATTACAATGGTGTTGTGTTATTGGTTATTGTATATATGTGAATATTGTGAATAGCTTGATTTTTGGATTGCTTGCTAGTTTTTGCTAGTCTTAGTATTTTGTTTCATTATTTCTTATTAGTTTTTGTTCCTTATTTTCTCTTTCCATTATGAATTCTCATTTTGGCTATGAGTGTGATTACAACTATGTTGTAGGTGATGAGGACTATAATGAAGATGTGTATCAAGAATGGGATAACAAAAAGTGAGAGGAGCCATATGCTTATGATCAATCCTCATG
>NC_029775.3:74989741-74991152 GCF_000817695.3 Arachis duranensis
TTGTTGAGAATTCACCTTGCTCACCACCCACATGGATTAATGATAATCAACTTGGAGATGGGTGTGAAGACAAAATATGGGATCCGGGAACACATGAGGATCAACATTGGGAGCCCATGGTTTGTGAAGAACTCCATCAAAGCTTGGAGATATTAATCTTGAATGATGGAGCTTATTGGAAGTCCAAGCATTGGTGGAAGTTCCAAGATGAGTACAAGCACAAGCCACCTTGAGAGAAGCTCCCCATAAGTCCAACTTAAGGACAATAAACAAAAGTGCTAGGTGGGAGACACCCCACCATGGTAACTTCTTTTCATTTTCTCTTTTGTAAATATTTGGTAGAATTGGTCTAATCTCATGTTTTGTTTAGTTAGTTGAGTATATTTGGTAGTTTAATATGTTAAATAAGGTTTTATGGTGTTTTGGTAGATGCTTGGAGGTTTAGAATGCTTGGATTGGTGCAAAAACATAGCAAAAAAAAAATTTGAAAAAACAGAGCACCATCCACGCGTACGCGCACTTCACACGTACGCGCACATCATGCATTTTGGACCATCCACGCACGCGCGCCATGCATGCGTACGCGTGGATTGAGAAGTTCCAAATTCCATACATTTTTCAGAGAGTTATGCCTATGCCACGCCAACGTTGTGCCTTTGGCACAACCCCACTTGCGCGCATGCGCACATGACGCGTACGCGCCATTCTCGAAATAAACCATCCGCGCGCGCGCGCCATGTGCGCGTACGCGTGGATGCCCTTCCTTCACTACATTTCTTTTCTTCTCATTTTTTTCATTTCTTTCCTTCTCCTTTCTTCTTTCCTCCTTCTACCCCTCATCCAACACTTCCAAACACCATGGATAACCATTTATTTTAGTTTTAGTTTAGTTTTCATTTTATTTTCTCTTTTTTCATCATAACTGTTGGACTATTGACTTTGTTTACTACACATTGTTGCCTCCTTATTGCCTAAATGCTAATTTAGCATTAATGTTTTTAGATAATCTTTGTTGGATCCTATGATTGAGGTTATATTTTGCTACTTGGTCTTGAGTTTTTCATGCTTATCTTTTGAAAAATACCAAGTGATGAGAATTGCCTTCGAGCTTGTAACTCTTCTTGAATTACATGATTTGGCCACCATGTGATTTGAGCCTTATTTTGTGATTAGGTAACCTCTTGATGGATGATGTTGTGAATTTACCTTAATGCATTGTGTTTCATGATCATATGCATCCATAGGCTTTAACTTGAATGCTTTCATGCTTCTTTAACGCTTGTTTTACCTTACAAGTTTACTTAAAGCATCTCAAGCATACTAGAATGAGTAAAGTGCATGCTTCTTTGGTGACATAGCTTTTTATGCTAATGTGTGTTCTAAACCGCGCAATTTAGAATTCACACACCTA
>NC_029775.3:74991175-74998795 GCF_000817695.3 Arachis duranensis
GTAGCAATCCGGAGAGTCGCCGTACCCCCTTGCTCATCTTTGAGTGCACCGAGGACGGTGCAAACTTTTAAGTGTGGGGAGGTCGTCCTACCGGTCGGCGATTTTGGGTGACAAATTTCTAATTCCAACACCTTTGCATTTCATTTTAGGATTTTAGGATTTTTACTTGCATTTTCTTAGTTTTTGCATATATATACAAATGAGCTTAGTCAAAATAATGAATTTTCAAGGATTTCTATCTATAGGGCACCAATTGATTTGAGTAAAAACTCTTCATTAAACTTGCTTGAATTATATATCTTGTGGATCATGTTTTTGAGCTAAGAACACAAGCAAGTGAGATTTGAGCCTAATGGTGTGGTTACATATTATAACCACTTATTTTTCCTTCTTGTGTGCATTATTCTCTTCCTATGATTGTAATCTTTTATTTGTTTGATTCTTTATGTCCATTATTTTGTGTATACATGCATTTATATGATTGAGGCCATCATTTCATTAGCTCACTTATCCAAATAGCCAACCCTTTTATATTCCTTTGTTAGCCAATTTGAGCCTATGCTTAACCCACTTGTTCTTATTTTAGCACATTACAAGCCTTAAAGCGAAAAACAATAAATGTCCTTATTTGGATCCTTGATTAGCTTAGGCTAGTGTGTGTGAGTATCATTCAAGTGGGGGAACCTTGGGACATTGGGTGAATAAAAGGGTAGTTTTGTAAATATTGGAAATTGGGTACATACTCATGTATTGATCAAATGTAAAACCTTATGCATTGAGGCTCTTGTATATAGAAAGGAAAAAATGAGAAAAACAAAAGAAAAAAAAAGAGAAAAAAAATAATATGGAAAAGAAAAAGAAAAAAAAATAGAAAAATAAAAGAAAAAGAAAAAGCAATAAAAGGGGACAAAATGCCCCAAATCAAAGTATAGTCCAATAAAATCAATGCATAGGTGTTGTGAAATTAAAAAGGAATACATGAGTATGTGAAAAAGTGAGGAATGGGTAGTTAGATTAGAACTTAATTGTATAGGATGTCATAGGTTAGGTGGGAAGTCTAAGCTTATCAAAGATTCAAATTTCAAGCTCACTTGACCAAATATGCATCCTACCTTAACCCTAGCCCCATTACAACCGATGAAAAGACCTCATGATATATGTATGCATGCATGAAATATTTGTTGATTGTTAGAAGAAAAAAAAATCGTAGAAAGCATGATTAGGAGAAAATTGAGAGAATCGACCCTAAACACTTGAGCGAATAGAGTGCAAACACTACCGGTGAGGGTTTGATGCTCAATTACATGTTTCCACCTATGATCATCTCTTTTCATGCAAGTTTGTAAAAATATTTAATAACTCAATTCAATTATGGATTAGACTTGCTAGTCCTTAGCCCTTGTGCATATATGCTTCTTGGAAATTGATTTATTTTGACCAAGCAATTGCATTCATTTAGATAGTTGCATATAGGTAGATTGCATTTAGTTAGTTTCCATTGAATAAATGCCATCCCTTACTTCATTCTTGGTTTAAGCATGAGGACATGCTTGGTTTAAGTGTGGGGAGGTTGACAAACCCCATTTTTAGGGTTTATCTTGTATTGATTCTAGGAGATTTTATAACTTTTTACCCACATTTATTCAATGAAATAGCATGGTTTTATAACTTCTCCCTTAATTGTGCTTAAGAGTGAAAACATGCTTTTTAGGTCTTAAAATAAATAAATTTAATTCACCTTGATTCCAATAGATGCCTTGATATGTTTTTTAAGTGATTTAAGGTTTAGGAGGCAAAGAGTGGATCAAGGGAATGAAGAAAGAAGCATGAAAAGTTGGAGAACTCATGAAGAAATGAAAGAACCGGAAAGCTGTCAAGCCGACCTCTTCGCACTTAAACGACTATAACTTGAGCTACAGAGGTCCAAATGATGCGGTTCCAGTTGGGTTAGAAAGCTAACATCCGGGGCTTCGAAACGATATAAGATTTGCCATAGTTGCTACAAGTATGGTGGTGCGCACGCGCAAAGTACGCGCACGCGCCGTTGCTGCCACCTGGTTCACTTAAAGCAAAACGTGGCCAGCGATTTTAGAAGCCTTGTGCGCCCAATCCAACTCATTTCTGATGCTCTTTAAGCCAAGGACTGAGGGGAGAATGAAGATACTTTTCATACTCTCATACTTTAGAAGTTAGTTACCATTAGTCATAGTTTAGTTTTAGAAGTAGTTTCTAGAGAGAGAAGCTCTCACTTCTCTCTAGGATTAGGATTAGGCTTAGTTCTTAGATCTAGATTTAGATTCATGCTTTCTTCTACTTCTACTTCTCAATTCCTTGTTGTTACATTCATTCTTCTTCTATTATTTTGTTGTAATCTCCTTTATGTTGCTTCTATATTTTGTTGTAGATCTACTCTTGTTCCTTCTATTTTCTTTCAATTCAATTTGAGGTAATTCATAATAATTGTGTTTCTTTTTATTGTTGTTAATTCATTGTAAGGATTGTTGTTAGATTTCATTCTAGTTGTCAATTTACTATGCTTTTTTTTTTGTGCCTTCCAAGTGTTTGATGAAATGCTTGGTTGGATTTTAGAATAGAATTTTATGCTCTTGGCTCGGAAAGGTAACATAGGAACTCTTGAGTTACTAATGTCCAAGTAATTGATGATTGGGAGCCATTGACTCTAGTTCTCACTAATTGAATTAGTGGAGAGTTAGGACTTATGGACTAGGATTGATATAGCTCATTTGACTTTCCTTTACTACTAGTTAGAGGATGATTTAATGAGATTAATCCTTGCCAATTCTCATATTGTGGTTAGTGATTAGGATAGAGATCCTTGACCACCAATCCTTGCCAAGGCCTTTTTGTTAATTGAATTTCCTTATCATTTACTTTCATGTCTATTATTTCAAAAATCCCAAAAATATACCTCATAGCCAATAATCATACACTTCGTCGCAATTCCTTGTGAGATGACCTGGAGTCCAAATACTCCGATTAATTCTTATTTGGGGTTTGTTACTTGTGACAACCAAATTTTTCCATCTAAGGATTCCTTGTTGGTGTAGAACTATACTTGCAACGAGAATTCATTAGTGAAATTTTAAACCATCAAAAATCCACTCTTCAGTCGGGATCGATGGTATCCGTAGATCCATCTGCTGCCAGGTTATGCTGTAACTCTGAGGACGTTGTCCCAGTCAAATTGGTATGTCTGGTGCTTGAGAGAGGCTTCTTGGAATGCATCCAATCCTTTTGGAGTAGGGGGAAGATCTAAAGCTCGCTGAATGGCCTTTTCTGATATAGGGACTTGCTTCTAATGGACATAGACAGACTGCAGGTTTATCATGTGAAAATTGGAGTAGAATTCAACTACCCATGAAAGGTTGACCTGCCTTGGCTGCTTCTGTAAGAATCTCCATTGTCTACGCTCAATGCGTGGCTCTACAAGATGAACAATGTTGGTAGGGAAGATGAGTAGGTGCTCATTGTTGTAATTCCGCTCAGCCAGGATGGGGAACATCTACTCACAGTAGTGGTTAGTGAACCGCGCAGTGTCCTTTGCTGGAAAAGCTTTCTCAGTTTCATCGACCTTGATAATCCTCTTGACCCGCTTTGTTGATGGCTTGACTGATGCTGAAGGTGGTTCCTCCGCTAGTGCTTGTTTTGTTCCTTTTCTCGTCGGTGGCTTGTTAGAGGTTTTCCTTTTTCCTTTCTGGTGGCCATCCTGAAAAGGGAGAAAAGAAAGGGACATGAAATCAAGTAGCTAGAACCGAGAGGAGGAAGCATGCAAGTGATAATCAAAGGGTTAGAGCAAGGAGGAGGAAAGTACAAGTGATAATCCATGCCAAGGTAAAGAAGAATGTCGTAAACACATGGTCGCGATTCTATGTAATTAGGACATCAATGGAAATATAGCATGATAAATTAAGACAATTAGATGCAAAATGTTTATTAGCATGCCGACAAAGGCATGAGTAGCATAGATCAAGCATTAATTGCTTAATTTGATTATCAAATGTAACAAACTAACAACCACATTTGTATTGACAATTATATTCAATCAATAAAAAATAGCAAGGGTTTTGTGAAAAATAGACAGTAGAGTAGAAGAACAGAGTAGTTAAGAATTCATAATGCCATACGGGCTTTTCAGAAACACTTGGTGTGCATGTAAAGTATGTTAGGGAAAGTATGAAATCCAAACATGCATGCAACCTAAAAACGAATATTAATTGTCAAATTACTCCCTAATATAGCCACAAGCAAAATATAGAAGAGAACAATCACCTATATAGATTTGTAATACCAATTAAAAGAATGCAAAAAGAAGAGATAAATAGTAAGAGGAAAGAAAGAAGATAGAAAGAAAGAACCATGAGAAGAAGATGAAAAGAGGGGAAGATGTGAGTGAGAAAGGAGTAGGAGAAAAAGAGAAGAAGAAGATAGAAAAGATAGAAGAAGAAGAAGGAAAAGAAAGAAGAAGATAAAAGGAAGAGGGAAGAAGAAAGAAATTAGGATTGGGGAAAGAGGGGTTGAAATCTGGGCGGCGTGCTGTTTCAATTGTGCGTCGCATGTGATGCGTACGCGTGTAGCACACGTACACATGGGTCGCATAAATGGGAGAGTGACGCGTGCGCGTCAGGCACGCGCACGCATGGCTTGGGTTGGGCGAGGCGCGCGAAGGCAGCCCTGTGCACGCACAACTCTCTGTTCGCTCTGGTTGTAGGTTGGAAATTGTAGATGACGCGTACGCGTCAGGCACGCGTATGCGTGATGGGCTTTGTGCTTCTAGCACAATTCTAGCCCCAAGCCATCATGACTCTCTATGGAGGATGCTATTTACGCCGATTTCCAGGGCAACGCGTACGCGTCATGAATGCTTACGCATAGACTGCTGAAAGCGCAAGCAACGCGTACGCGTGGTTGTGTTTTATGCTTCTAGCACGCTTCCAGCACCACTCTTGCCCAACTTTCTGTTTTTTTTTCAGAATGCAAATTATAATGTAGAATGCGGAGTGTATGCAATGATAATGAGAAGAGGCACTAAAATAAAACTAAGAAGAGAGGAACGATCATACCATGGTGGGTTGTCTCCCACCCAACACTTTGCTTTAACATCCTTAAGTTGGACGGTCCACAGGCTCAGTCGTCTGCCGATGATGGATCTTCTAGAAGGAAGATCTCCAGTTCCTTGTTGTCCCTCATCTTTTCACCATGGAAAAGCTTTAGGCGGTGACCATTAACTTTGAGGATCTTGTGGCTTGAGGGATGTTGCAGGTGAAAGACGCCATAAGGTTAAGCTTTTTCCACCTTATAGGGGCCTTCCCATCTGGATCTCAGCTTGCCTGGCATGAGTCTCAACCTGGAGTTGTAGAGGAGAACTAACGCACCAGGTCTGAACTCCCTGCGCTTTATATTCTTGTCATCTACAGCCCTCACGTTCTCCTTGTACAGCCTAGAGTTCTCATAAGCTTCTAGACGAAGGCATTCTAGTTCCTGTAATTGCAACTTCCTCTCAGCTCCAGCTTTCTCAAATCCCATGTTGCATTCCAGTACCGCCCAGAAAGCTTTGTGTTCTATCTCTGCTGGGAGGTGACACGCCTTTTCGTAAACTAAGTGGAAGGGACTCATTATGATTGGTGTCTTGTATGCTGTCTGGTAAGCCCAGAGCACATCAACAAGTCTGGTGCTTCAGTCCTTCCCGTGAGGCTTAACTATCTTCTGCAATATGTGTTTTATCTCTCAGTTAGACACCTCGGCTTGCCCATTGGTCTGGGGATGGTAAGCTATTGCTATCTTGTGAATGATGCCATGTTTCTTTAGTAAGCATGTTAATCTCCTGTTGCAAAAGTGTGTGCCTTGATCACTCACGATTGCTTATGGTGATCCAAAGCGACGGATAATATGATTTCTGATAAAAGAGACAATAGTGTTAGCATCATCAGTACAGGCAAAAATTGCTTCCACCCATTTAGAAACATAATCTACAGCTAACAACATGTATAAGAAACCATTGGAGTTTGGAAATGGACCCATGAAGTCAATGTCCCAAACATCAAAAATTTCACAGAACAACATAAGCTGCTGGGGTATCTCATCCCTCTTGGATATATTACCAAACCTTTGGCATAGAGAGCAAGATTTACAGAAGGCGACAGCATCCTTAAAGAGAGTGGGCCACCAGAATCCACAGTCTAAAATTTTTCTAGCTGCTCTTTGAGGGCCAAAATGTCCACCACTCTTAGAGGAGTGGCAGGCCTCTAAAATTGACTGGAATTCTGATTGAAGCACACACCTTCTAATTATCTGGTCAGCACCATACCTCCATAAATATGGGTCATCCCAAATATAATATTTGGACTCGCTTTTCAGCTTGTGCCTCTAGTGCTTAGTAAAATTAGGAGGGAAGATATGACTAACTAGATAATTAGCTATAGGTGCATACCAAGAGACTACTTCAGATATTGCCTGCAATCTATCAAATGGAAAAGCATCATTGATAGGAGTGGACTCATCCTTGATGTGCTCAAGGCGGCTCAAGTGGTCCGCGACTAAATTCTGGGAACCACTCCTATCTTTAATTACCCCAATGAATCTTTGGTTAGCTTGAGATAGAGATTGTGTATCAATTAAGTGTGGGGAACTGTGGGAACATAGGTTAATAGGGAATGTGTTATGTTTCTACTTTATTTAAATATTGGAAATTTAGGTGCTCACTCATGTGAGATCAGAAAAACCATATGCATTGATATGTTATGTTTGCTTAAAAAAATTTAATAGGGGACAAAAATATCCCAATATTGAGTTTAATAAAGGATCAATGCATATATGGTGAAATTAAAGAAAATTTGATGCATGAGTATATGAAATATGCAAAAGTGGGAATTATGGGTAGCTAAAAATAATTTCATATATATAGAGTGTGTGTATGTTAGGTGAGAGCTTAGGTTAGTCAGGGATTCATATTATAGCTCACTTGGCCATACATATATCCTTACTCTCACCTTAGCCCCATTACAACCTTGAAAAGACCTCATGATGTTTGCATTGGTATATTAAATATTTGTTGATTGGTTAGATGAAGAACAAAGTTTTAGAAAGCATAACTAGAGAAGAGTAGAGTGGTTTAACCCCAAACACTTAAGTGATGAGAGTGCATATACACTACCAGTGAGAGTTCAATTGCTCATTACCATATATCCATACTTGATCATTGCTTGTCTTGTAAGTTTGTGAACTCTTTTGATTAACCCAACTCAATTGTGGATGTGTTTTGATTTGATTTAGACCTGTGATTGTGCATATATGATTTCTTAGAAATTTGACTCAATTTGACCACATGTATGTTTATATATAAATAGAGAGAGTAATTAGAAATTGCATAATGCATGTAGGTAGCTCACATTTAAATAGGTTGCATTGCATAAGTTCCACCATTCTGCCTTCACTCTTTTATAATTTCCCTTGAGTTTAGCATAAGGACATGCTAATGTTTAAGTGTGGGGAGATTGATAAACCACTATTTTATGGTTTATCTTGTGCTTAATTGAGTGGATTTTATCAACTCTTTACCCACTTATTCATACTATTTGCATGGTTTTACATTTGCCTTCCTAA
>NC_029775.3:74999469-75004350 GCF_000817695.3 Arachis duranensis
ATTGCTGGAAAGCCCAGGATGTCTACTTTCCAACGCCGTTGAGAGCGCGCCAATTGGGCTTCTGTAGCTCCAGAAAATCCACTTCGAGTGCAGGGAGGTCAGAATCCAACAGCATCTGCAGTCCTTTTCAGTCTCTGAATCAGATTTTTGCTCAGAACCCTCAATTTCAGCCAGAAAATACCTGAAATCATAGAAAAATACACAAACTCATAGTAAAGTCTAGAAAAGTGAATTTTAGCTAAAAACTAATAAAAATATACTAAAAACTAACTAGATTATACTAAAAACATACTAAAAACAATGCCAAAAAGCGTATAAATTATCCGCTCATCAGTAACCTTTAGAAAACATGCTCTCTTTCTTCAAACTCCAAAGGCTTTCGCCTCTGATCAGCATAGCTCTTCTAACGGCTTTGGGCTATAAGCATTCGGCTACGAATCTTCTTTATCTGCTCAGTAGTTTCAGCTATCTTTCAGGCTCTAATAAACTTCTTTCTCCAGTTTCATACCAACATAGCGGAGATTGACATTTCCTTCCATACAGAATCTCATATAGAGCCATTCCGATACTTTCATGGTAGCTATTATTATAAGCAAATTCCACTAACGGCATATATTTCGAGTCCAGCTCGCCGGCTGGTCCAAAACACAAGCCCTTAGCATATCCTCCAAGGTCTGGATAGTTCTCTCTTATTGTCCATCTGTCTGACGGGGATATGCAGTACTTAAACTCAATTAAGTTCCAAAGGTATGTTGAAAAGTTTCCCAGAACCTCGATGTGAAACGAGGATCCCTGTCAGATGTAATGGTAGAAGGCACGCCGTGCAATCTGACAATCTCTTTGATGTACACTCGAACCAATTCCCCTATTGTGCAACTTATTCGAATGGGGAGAAAGTGAGCTGATTTTGTCTGATTTTGTCAATCAGGCCACAACTACCCAAATAGCATCACGACCAGACCGAGTTCTAGGTAAACCTATCACAAGATACATTGCGATACTCTCCCATTTTCATTGTGGAATCTCTAAAGGCTGGAGGGTTCCTGATGGACTCTGATGCTCAATCTTAATCTTCTAACACATTAAACATTTAGATACATACAATGCTACATCATTCTTTATTCTTGGCCACCAGAATATCGCTTTCAGATCTTGGTACATTTTGGTACTTCCCGGATCAATTGAACCTCTTATGAGTTTTCTTCAAGATACTCTGTCGCAGGTCTCCGACATCTGGCACAACAATCTAGTTCTTAAACCTCCATAAACCATTCTGACCTTCTGACACTCTCCACTGTCTTTCCTGTTCAATTGCTGACAATACCTTACGTAACGCTTCACCATGTTGATGAGCCTTTAAAAGTTTTGATTTAAAATCACTTGAAATATGCAACTAACTCAAACACAAAATTCCAGATTCTTTTTTAATTCCCAGGTTCAAACCTTGAAATGCCTTTAGTAACTCTTCTTCTTGTAACATCGTTTAAGCTGCATACAAAGACTTCTGACTCAGGGTATCCGCCACAACATTCGCTTTTCCTGAATGATAATTTAATTCAAAATCATAATCCTTCAGAAGATCCATACATCTCCTCTGACGCATATTCAATTCTTTCTGCTCGAAAAGATACTTCAAACTCTTATAGTCTGAGAAAACATGAAACTTAACGCCATAGAGATAATGCCTTCAGATTTTTAAAGAAAACACAACAGCAGCAAATTCTAAGTCGTGAGTTGGATAATTCATCTTATACGGTCTTAATTGCCGTAAAGCATATGCCACAACATTATGATGCTGCTTTAGAACGCACCCAAAACCCTTTAATGATGCATTACAGGACACTTCAAACGGTTGACTTGGCTCAAGCAATACCAACATGGGTGCAGTAGTCAACCTTTACTTCAATGCTTGAAAACCCTCTTCGCACTCTGGAATTCAGACAAAATGCGTATCTTTCCTACTCAACTTAGTTAAAGGTAAGGCGAGCTGTGAAAGTTCCTTAATGAATCTCCGATACTATCCTACTAAACTTAGGAAAATTCTAATCTCTATTACTGAAGTTAGTCACTCCCATTTCATCACTGCTTCCACCTTAGCAGGATACATGGCTATTCCCTACTTACTCACCACGTGACCGAGAAACTTTACCTCACTCTTCCAAAACTCTCATTTAAACAACTTAGCGTACAACAACTTCCTGTCTCTCAGAATTTGCAGCACAGTTCGCAAGTGATTAGCATGCTCCTCCTCAGTCTTAGAGTAAACAAGAATATCATCAATGAAGACAATAACAAACTTGTCCAGGTACGGCCGGAAGATTCTGTTCATATAATTCATGAATACTGCTAGAGCATTAGTTAACCCGAAAGACATCACTGTATACTCTTAATGACCATAACGCGTCCCGAAAGAAATTTCCGAATTATCTTCATCTCTAACCCTTATCTATTTTAAACCTAACTTCACTCCAAACTGATTCACCCTTCTAAGTGAACTAAACATTACTCCGTCTTAACAACTAATAGCATTTGACCTGTCGTTGACTTGGGCTTTTCAATTATCAACGCGCGTCATATATTACGAATGAATATCACATATTAATGATATGCAAGGAAGTTCGAAATTCAACTGCTAATTTATGGTTACCTCGGGTCTGAGAATCAGATTCGGCTGCATCTCGGCCTTTCCTGTGTGAACAGTCTTGAGCCATATGCCCCGGCTTTCCACACTTGTAGCATACACCTAGCCCGGCTTTGCATGGTCTATTCGGATGGTACTTCTTGCATCTTGGGCATCTTAAGTCTTCTGGTCGAGTACTAGTTTGCCCTTCTGAATTTAGATCTGGACGGTTGTCGTTTCTTCGGTCATTGTTCTAGCGTTGAAAGTGTGAAGTAACAGAACAACCCCTCTGGAAATTTTGGCTCCTAGGTGTAATCTTTGTCTCCTTTTCCTTTTTCTCTGTAAAATATTTTCGGCGATTATTCCTTGCCAACACAGTTCTTCTTAAGCTTTCTCCTGTTGCTTGACCTATGTTAGTTAACTATGGATAACCCGTTATCTCCACTGGTACCACTGCACTTGGGGCATTATTCCTGCCTTCACGTTCACTTCCACCATCATTGCCAATTCTAGCTTGTGGCTCCATCCTATCCATCGCTCGACTGGTCGCAGCAGTAACAACACCAATAGCAGCAGCAGCACTCGTCATTGTGATCACAAAATTGGTCAAACTGTCCATCGGTATAGTTATCTCGTTTCCTCTCCTTCGTTGACCTCGATTACGCCCACAACCGCGCCCACGAGACACCATTTAGTTCCTGTTCATACCAAACAATTGATATTAAGGTGATCAGTCTCAATATCTCAAGTTTAATGCTTTAAAGTCCCAAATGCATGCTCACGAACACGTATGCTACACATACCAGTCTGATATCCTAAGTAGCACATAGTCACACACAAAGTATGCTCAGAGGCATAATCAGTTCGTCTCTCAAGCTCTACAAGAACGAACTGCTCTGATACCATAATGTAACACCCTACCATACAGAGCATTACACCTAGGATGTAACACAGAGGAGGTGAGGCGCTACGACTTCTAAAATAAAATGTGTACATATAATAGCAGAAGGAATATAATAAACTAGGAGCCTTGAAAAATGGGTAAAACAAAAATCGTGAAATAAAAAGCGCAACGCTCTGAAAATGGAATAACTTGCGTGTAAAGAAAACTATATCTATCAAATATAAAATAATAAAAGTAGGAATAGAGAGCCAAAAATACAAAATAACAAGTTAGAGTCAGGGCTGGCCAGAGAATACTTACACACACACACAAAAGCCAAATGTACATAAACAAAATTCTGTTTCTCCATAAACCTCTAAGAGAATCAAAAGCATATCCAAAAGCCAAATGTACATAAACAAAATCATGTTTTTCTATAAACCTCTAAGAGGATCAAAAGGAACAAGTTATGTGTAGATGGTGGACGAAATTGTGATCAATTCTCTTTAAGTTGTTTGTCTTTGTATGAAAGCTTTATTATGGCACTGGTTGAATTCACAACTCCGTTCAACTAACCAGCAAGTGTACTGGGTCGTCCAAGTAATAAACCTTACGTGAGTAAGGGTCGATCCCACAGAGATTGTTGGTATGAAGCAAGCTATGGTCACCTTGCAAATCTCAGTCAGGCAGATTAAAATGGTTTATGGGTTTCGAAAATAGAGATAAAAGAATAGATTAAATAAAAGGATAGAAGACTTATGCAGATTCATTGGTGGGAATTTCAGATAAGCGAATGGAGGTGCTGCATGGCTCAAGGACGCCTGCTCTCCTACTGCTTCTACTCAATCCTTCTTACTCCTTTCCATGGCAAGCTTTGTATAGGGGTTCACCATCAACTGTGGCTACTTTCATCCTCTCGGGAAAATGATCCTATGCGGTTGTCAGTCGCACGGCTAATCGTCTGGAGGCATCACCCATGGTTGATAGCTACATCCCATCCTCGCAGTGAAAACTAATGCTCACGCACTCTGTCACAGTACGGCTAATCACTGGTTGGTTCCCGCTCCTACTGGAATAGAATCCCTTGATTCTTTTGCGTCTGTCACTAACGCCCAGCACTTGCAAGTTTGAAGCACGTGACAGTCATTCATTACCGGAATCCTACTCGGAATACCACAGACAAGGTGAGACTTTCCGGATCCTCATAAATGCCGCCATCCATCTAGCTTATACCACGAAGATTCTGTTGGGAATCTAAGAGATACACATTCAAGCTCTGTTGCATGTAGAACAGAAGTGGTTGTCAATCACGCGCGTTCATAAGTGAGAATAATAATGAGGGTTATCTAACTCATTAGATTCATCATGTTCTTGGGTA
>NC_029775.3:75006274-75007622 GCF_000817695.3 Arachis duranensis
AAAGAAAGAAGAGAAGAAGAAGAAGATGGAGGTGAGTGAGGGGAGATGGATTCGGCTATATGGGTGGGGTTGGGTGGGAAAGAGGAGGTTGATGTGAATGGTGAATGGGGTGATTGGGAAGAGGATTTAAGGTGATTGATGAAGATTTTTGGGAAGTGTGACATTGAAAATGAGATTTGGATTAGGAGAGTGTGATTAGGATTAAAAGAGAAGGTAGGTGGGGATCCTGTGGGGTCCACAGATCCTGAGGTGAAAAGAAATACCATTCCTTCACCATATAGGCGTGTAAATTGCCTCCATGCATCATTCTGGCGTTCAAACGCCCATTGGTGCATGTTCTGGGCGTTAAACGCCCATGTAATGCTTGTTTCTGGCGTTGAACGCCAGTTTCATGCTTGTTTCTGGCGTTCAGCGCCAGAATGGTGCTCTGTTCTGGTGTTGAACGCCAGCCAGATGCATCTTACTGGCATTGAACGCCAGCCCGTGCGTCCTTCAGGGTGAAAATTTTTTTCTTCTGTTTTTGACTCTGTTTTTAATTTTTTTGATTTTTTTCGTGACTCCTCATGATCATGTACCTAATAAAACACAAAAAAAACAAAGAAACAAAATAAAATAAAATTAGATAAATAAAATTGGGTTGCCTCCCAACAAGCGCTTCTTTAATGTCAATAGCTTGACAGTGGCTCTCATGGAGCCACAAGGTGATCAGGTCAATGTTGTATAGTTGCCAACACCAAACTTAGAGTTTGGATATGGGGTCTTAACACCAAACTTATAGTTTGGTTGTGGCCTCACAACACCAAACTTAGAGTTTGACTGTGTGGGCTCTTCTTGACCTTGAACTGAGAGAAGCTCTTCATGCTTACGCTCTTTTGTCACAGAGGGATGGCCATGTGCCTGAAACACAAGGTATTCCCCATTCAATTGAAGGATTAACTCTCCTCTGTTGACATCTATCACAGCTTCTGCTGTGGCTAGGAAAAGTCTTCCTAGGATGATGCATTCATCATCTTCATTCCTAGTGTCTAGGATGATAAAGTCAGTAGGGATGTAAAAGCCTTCAACTTTTACTAGAACGTCCTCCACTATCCCATAAGCTTGTCTTATGGATTTGTCTGCCAATTGTAATGAGAACAAGGCAGGTTGTACCTCAATGATCCCCAGCTTCTCCATTACAGAGAGTGGCATAAGATTTATCCCTGACCCCAGATCACATAGAGCCTTTTCAAAGGTCATGGTGCCCATGGTACAAGGTATTAAGAACTTGCCAGGATCTTGTTTCTTTTGAGGTAGAGTTTTCTGAATCCAATTATCTAGTTCACTAATGAGCAAGGGAGGTTCACTTTCC
>NC_029775.3:75010072-75010660 GCF_000817695.3 Arachis duranensis
ATTTTTGAATATTTTAATTATGAGAGAGGAAAACAACAAAAATATTCAATGCATGAAATTTTTAGATCAAAACAATGAATGCATGCAAGAATGCTATGAATGTCAAGATGAACACCAAGAACACTTTGAAGATCATGATGAACATCAAGAACATAATTTTGAAAAATTTTTAATGCAAAGAAAACATGCAAGACACCAAACTTAGAAATCTTTAATGCATGAAAAATATGAATGCAAAAAATGCACATGAAAAACAACAAAAGACCCAAAACAAGAAATCATCAAGATCAAACAAGAAGACTTGTCAAGAACAACTTGAAGATCATGAAGAACACTATGAATGCATGGGATTTTCGAAAAATGCAAGAAAAATTTTTAAAGCATGCAATTAACACCAAACTTAAAAATTAACACAAGACTCAAACAAGAAACACAAAATATTTTTTATTTTTATGATTTTCTAATTTTTTTGAATTTTTATTTTAATTTTTTCGAAAATATTTTTGGAGAAAACGAAAAAAAAAAGAAAAATTTTGAAAAAGATTTTTGGAAAGAAAATTACCTAATCTGAGCAACAAGATGAACCGT
>NC_029775.3:75012390-75017144 GCF_000817695.3 Arachis duranensis
GGGGCCCACTTGGTGTATGCTTGGGCTGAGCTTGATTAATCCACGAGCTGAGGCATCTCTTGGAGTTGAACTCCGAGTTTTGATGTGTTTTGGGCGTTCAACTCCGGATCATGACGTTTTTCTGGCGTTTAACTCCAGACAGCAGCGTGTACTTGGCGTTTAACGCCAAGTTACGTCGTCATTCTTCGAATAAAGTATGGACTATTATATATTGCTGGAAAGCCCTGGATGTCTACTTTCCAACGCCGTTAAGAGCGCGCCAATTGGAGTTCTTTAGCTCCAGAAAATCCATTTCGAGTGCAGGGAGGTCAGATTCCAACAGCATCAGCAGTCCTTTTGTCAGCCTTCTTCAGAGTTTTGCTCAAATCCCTCAATTTTAGTCAGAATTTACTTGAAATCACAGAAAAACACACAAACTCATAGTAAAGTCCAGAAATGTGAATTTAACATAAAAACTAGTGAAAACATCCCTAAAAGTAGCTTAAACTTATTAAAAACTATATAAAAACAATGCCAAAAAGCGTATAAATTATCCGCTCATCAGTAGAGTAAGCTAAGTACATACATATACATCCCTGTGCCCCAAAATAACCCAATAACCACTTCGCTTCATGATGAGCGGATAATTTATACGCTTTTTGGCATTGTTTTTAGATAGTTTTTAGTATAATCTAGCTACTTTTAGGGATGTTTTCATTAGTTTTATGCTAAATTCACATTCTGGACTTTACTACGAGTTTGTGTATTTTTCTGTGAATTTAGGTATTTTCTGGCTGAAATTGAGGGACCTGAGCAAAACTCTGATAAAAGGCTGACAAAGGACTGCTGATGCTGTTAGATTCTAACCTCCCTGCACTCAAAATGAATTTTCTGGAGTTACAGAACTCCGAATGGCTCTCTCTCAACGGCATTGGAAAGTAGACATTCACAGCTTTCCAGCAATATATAATAGTCCATACTTTATTCGTGATTAGAGACGTAAACTGGCACTCAATGCCAGTTCCATTCTGCATTCTGGAGTCAAACGCCAGAAACACGTCACGAACCAGAGTTGAACGCCAAAAACATGTTACAACTTGGCGTTCAACTCCAAAAGAAGCCTCAGCTCGTGTAAAGTTCAAGCTCAGCCCAAGCACACACCAAGTTGGTTCCGGAAGTGGATTTCTGCATCAATCACTTACTTCTGTAAACCCTAGTAGTTAGTCTAGTATAAATAGGACTTTTTACTATTGTATTAAGTGTCTTTGATTGTCTAGTCTTTTGACCATTCGGTCTTTTGATTACGTTTGGGGGCTGGCCATTCGGCCATGCCTGAACCTTCATCACTTATGTATTTTCAACGGTGGAGTTTCTACACACCATAGATTAAGGGTGTGGAGCTCTGCTATACCTCAAGTTTTAATGCAATTACTGCTATTTTCTTTTCAATTCAGCTATCCCATTCTAAGATATTCGTTGCACTTCAACATGATGAATGTGATGATCCATGACACTCATCATCATTCTCACCTATGAACGCGTGACTGACAACCACTTCCGTTCTACTTTAGACCGGGCGCATATCTCTTAGATTCCTTAATCAGAATCTTCGTGGTATAAGCTAGATTGATGGCGGCATTCATGAGAATTCGGAAAGTCTAAACCTTGTCTATGATATTCCGAGTAAGATTCTGGGATTGAATGACGGTGACCAGTTTCAAACTCGCGATTCTTGGGTGTGATGACAAACGCAAAAGAATCAAGGGACTCTATTCCAATATGATCGAGAACCGACAGATGATTAGCCGTGCCATGACAGAGCATTTGGACCTTTTTCACTGAGAGGATGGGATGTAGCCATTGACAACGGTGATGCCCTACATACAGCTTGCCATGGAAAGGAATAAGAAGGATTGAAGGAAGGCAGTAGGAAAGCAGAGATCCAATAGGGACAAGCATCTCCATACACTTATCTGAAATCCACACCATTGAATTATATGAGTAACTCTATCTTTATTTTCTGCTTTATTTATTATTCGAAAACTCCATAACATTTACTATCTACCTAACTGAGATTTACAAGATGACCATAGCTTGCTTCATACCAACAATCTCAGTGGGATCGACCCTTACTCACGTAAGGTATTACTTGGACGACCCAGTGAACTTGCTGGTTAGTTATGCGGAGTTGTGACTAAGTGTGATTCATGTTTGAGAGCGCTACCAAGTTTTTAGCGCCATTGTTGATGATCACAATTTCGTGCACCAAGTTTTTGGCGCCGTTGCCGGGGATTGTTCGAGTTTGGACAACTGACGGTTTATCTTGTTGCTTAGATTAGGTAATTTTCTTTTTGTTTTATTTTCGAAAAAAAAGTATTTCTCATCTGTTTTCGAAAATTATTCTAAATTTTTAAAAATGAATTATAGTGTTTCATGAACCATGTTGAAGCCTGGCTGGCTGTAAAGCCATATCCAAATTCTTTTGGATTGAGGCTTCCAACCATCAGCATAGAGGCAAGTTAATTGAAATATCAGCTATTGTATGACTGATTTATATCCTAAAGCTGGCTGGCTATTAAGCCATGTCCAACCCTTGGATTGGAGCTTTAGGCTAACATTGAAAGATTCCTGGAATTCTTCTTAAAAAATTTTGAATTTCTTATTTTTCTTTTCCTATATGTTTTTCGAAAAATATAAAATAAAATCCAAAAAAATAATAAAATTATAAAAATCAAAAATATTTTTGTGTTTCTTGTTTGAGTCTTGTATCATGTTTTAAGTTTGGTGTCAATTGCATATTCATATTGTTCTTGCATTTTTCAAAAAAATTAATGCATTCATAATGTTCTTCATGATCTTCAAGCGGTTCTTGGTAAGTCTACTTGTTTGATCCTGATGTTTTCTTGTTTTGTGTTCTTTGTTGTTTTTCATATGCATTTATGCATTCATATTGTCTAAGCATTAAAGATTTATAAGTTTGGTCTCTTGCATGTTTTCTTTGCATAAATTTTTTTTCAAAAATATGTTCATGATGTTCATCATGATCTTCAAAGTGTTCTTGGTGTTCATCTTGACATTCATAGTGTTCTTGCATGCATCATGTGTTTTGATTCATAATTTTTATGTTGTGAGTCATTTTTTATGTTTTTCTCTCTCATAATTAAAAATTCAAAAATAAAAAATATCTTTTCCTTTTTTCTCTCAAAATTTCAAAAATTTGGGTTGACTTGGTCAAAAATTTTTAAAATTAGTTATTTCTTATAAGTCAAGTCAAAATTTCAAATTTAAAAAAATCTTATCTTTTTCGAAACTTTTTCAAAAAATCAAATCTTTTTCATTTTTCTTTTATGATTTTCAAAAATTTCAAAAAAAAAATTTTCAAAATCTTTTCTTAATTTTATTTCAAAATTTTCGAAACTTAACTAACAAGTAATGTGATTGGTTCAAAAATTTGAAGTTTGTTACTTTCTTGTTAAGAAAGGTTCAATCTTTAAATTCTAGAATCATCTCTTTTAGTTTCTTGTTAGTCAAGTAATTAATTTTAATTTTAAAAAAAATTTAATATCTTCCAACCATATCTTTTTAATCATATCTTTTTATCATATCTTTTTCAAAATTTTATCTTTTTCAAAAATTTGATTTCAAAATACCTTCTTATCTTCTTATCTTTTCAAATTTGACTTTCAAATCTTTTTCAACTAACTATTTGACTTTTTGTTTATTTCTTATCTTTTTCAAAACTACCTAACAACTTTTCTCTCTCTAATTTTCGAAAATACCTCCCTCTTTTTCAAAAATTCTTTTTAATTAATTAATTATTTTAAATTTTAAATTTTAATTTTATTTCTTATCTTAATTTTCGAAAATCATTAACTCCTTTTCAAAATTGTTTTCAAAAACTTCTCCCTCATCTTATTCTATTTATTCATTAATTTACTAACACTTCTCTTCATCTTAAATCACTGCCTCTATCCTTATCCTTGTGTTTGGATTCTCCTTTCTTTATCCCCTTTCTTCTTCTACTAATAATAAGGAACCTCTTTACTGTGACATAGAGGATTCCTCTTCTTTTTCCGTTCTCTTCTCCTTCATATGAGCAGGAACAAGGAAAAAGGCATTCTTGTTGAAACTGATTCAGAACTTGAAAGGACTCTGAAGAGGAAACTAAGAGAAGCTAAATTACAACAATCCAGAGACAACCTTGCTAAAATTCTCGAACAAGAAAAGGAGATGGCAGCCGAACCCAACAACAATAATGCAAGAAGGATGCTTGGTGATTATACTGCACCTACGTCCAAGTTTGATGGAAGAAGCATCTCAATTCCTGCCATTGGAGCAAACAATTTTGAGCTGAAACCTCAATTAGTTGCTCTGATGCAACAGAACTGCAAGTTTTATGGACTTCCATCAGAAGATCCCTACCAGTTCTTAACTGAGTTCTTGTAGATCTGTGAGACTGTTAAGACTAATGGAGTAGATCCTGAAGTCTACAGGCTCATGCTTTTCCCTTTTGCTATAAGAGACAGAGCTATAGCATGGTTGGACTCTCAACCTAAAGATAGCCTGGACTCTTGGGATAAGCTGGTCACGGCCTTCTTAGCTAAGTTCTTTCCTCCTCAAAAACTGAGCAAGCTTAGAGTGGATGTTCAGACCTTCAAACAAAAAGATGGTGAATCCCTCTATGAAGCTTGGAAAAGATACAAGCAGATGACCAAAAGATGTCCTTCTGACATGTTTTCAGAATAGACCATGATAGATATATTCTATTATGGTCT
>NC_029775.3:75017297-75036242 GCF_000817695.3 Arachis duranensis
ATGGGTGAACCTTATGGAAACACCTATAATTCATCATGGAGAAATCATCCAAATTTCTCATGGAAGGATCAACAAAAGCCTTAACAAGGCTTTAATAATGGTGGAAGAAATAGGCTCAGCAATATCAAGCCTTATCCATCATTTTCTCAGCAACAGACAGAGAATTCTAAACAGAGCACCTCTAACTTAGCAAAATTAGTCTCTGATCTGTCTAAGGCCACTTTAAGTTTCATGAGTGAAACAAGGTCCTCCATTAGAAATCTGGAGGCATAAGTGGGCCAGCTGAGTAAGAAAATCACTTAAACTCCTCCTAGTACTCTCCCAAGCAATACTGAAGAGAATCCAAAAAGAGAGTGCAAGGCCATCGATATAATCAACATGGCCAAACCTAGAGAGGAAGGAGAGGACGTGAATCCCAATGAGGAAGACCTCATGGGACGTTTCTTAGGCAAGAAGGAATCCCCTATTGAGGTCCTAAAGGAATCTGAGGCTCATATAGAGACTATAGAGATTCCATTAAACCTCCTTCTGCCATTCATGAGCTCTGAAGACTATTCTTCCTCTGAAGAGGATGAAGATGTAACTGGAGAGCAAGTTGCTCAATATTTAAGAGCTATCATGAAGCTGAATGCCAAGTTATTTGGTAATGAGACTTGGGAAGGTGAACCTCCCTTGCTCATTAATGAACTAGATACATGGGTTCAGCAAACTTTACCTCAAAAGAGACAAGATCCTGGCAAATTCGTAATACCCTGCACCATAGGCACCATGATCTTTGAAAAAGCTCTGTGTGACCTGGGGTCAGGTATAAATCTTATGCCACTCTTTATAATGGAGAAGTTGGGGATCATTGAGGTACAACCTGCCATATTCTCATTACAAATGGCAGACAAGTCAGTAAGACAAGCTTATGGATTAGTAGAGGACGTGTTAGTGAAGGTTAAAGGCCTTTACATCACTGCTGATTTCATAATCTTAGACACTAGGAAGGAGGAGGATGAATGCATCATCCTTGGAAGATCTTTCCTAGCCACAGCAGGAGCTGTGATTGATGTTGACAGAGGAGAACTAGTCCTTCAATTAAATGGGGACTACCTTGTGTTTAAAGCTCAAGGATCTTCTTCTGCAACCATGGAGAGGAAGCATGAAAAGCTTCTCTTAGTACAGAGTCAAACAAAGCCCCCACAATCAAACTCTAAGTTTAGTGTTGGGAGGCCACAACCAAACTCTAAGTTTGGTGTTGACTAACCACATTCAAACTCTAAGTTTGGTGTTGGGAGTCTACAACATTAACCTGATCACCTGTGTGGCTCCAAGAGAGCCCACTGTCAAGCTATTGACATTAAAGAAGTGCTTATTGGGAGGCAACCCAATTTTTATTTATCTTATTTTATTTTATTTTTATTGTTCTTTTATATTTTATTAGGTTCATGATCATGTGGAGTCACGAAAAAAATATTAAAATTAAAAACAGAATAAAAAATAGCAGAAGAAAAATCACACCCTGGAGGAAGGCCTTACTGGCGTTTAAACGCTAGTAAGGAGCATCTGGCTGGCGTTCAATGCCAGAACAAAGCATGGATCTGGCGTTGAACGCCAGAAACATGCAGCAATCTGGCATTTAAATGCCAGGATTGCACACTGAGGAAAGCTGGCGTTCAACGCCAGAAACATGCTGCAGATGGGCGTTGAACGCTCAGAATAAGCTTAGAGCTGGCGTTTAACACCAGAAACAAGCATCAATCTGGTGTTAAACGCCAGGATTGCATGTAGAGGGCATTTTACACGCCTCATTGGTGCAGGGATGAAAATCCTTGACACCTCAGGATCTGTGGACCCTACAGGATCCCCACCTACCTCAACTCACCTTCTCTTTTCTTCACCAATCACCTCAATCTCTCTTCCCCATCACCTCTTCACCACTCACATTCATCCATCCCTTCCCACCCAAACCCACCCTACATAGCCGAAACACAAACATCTCTCCCTCTCCTCCATATCTTCTTCCTCTTCTTCTATTCTTTCTTCTTTTGCTCGAGGGCGAGCAATATTCTAAGTTTGGTGTGGTAAAAGCATAGCTTTTTTGTTTTTCCATAACCATTGATGGCACCTAAGGCCAGAAAAACCTCAAGAAAGAGGAAAGGGAAGACAATTGCTTCCACCTCTGAGTCATGGGAGATGGAGAGACTCATCTCAAGGGTTCATAGCTCAGAGTATTTGACTGTAAATCAAGAGATCCCTGAGATACCTCAGGGGATACATTTTTCTCCACACAATTATTAGGAGCAACTAAGGATAGGAGCACCAAAATCACTAGGGATCAAGCAATAGAGGCAAGGAAGAGACATAAAGGAGCTTAAAAAAGCACCATTGGTCCTTCAAAAAGGTGCCACCCTCACTAAGATGGACTCATTCCTTGTTCTTATTTCTCTATTGTTTTTCTTTTCGATTTTTATGCTATATGTTTGTTTATGTTTTGTGTCTCTACTTCATGATCATTAGTATGTAGTAACTATATCTTAAAGCTATGAATAATTCCATGAATCCTTCACCTTTCTTAAATGAAACATGTTTTTAATTCAAAAGAACAAGAATTACATGAATTTTGAAATTATCCTTGAATTTAGTTTAATTATATTAATGTGGTGACAATACTTTTTGTTTTCTGAATGAATGCTTGAACAGTGCATAATTTTGATCTTGTTGTTTATGAATGTTAAAATTGTTGGCTCTTGAAAGAATGATGAACAAAGAGAATGTTATTGACAATCTGAAAAATCATGAAAATTGATTCTTGAAGCAAGAAAAAGCAGTGAAAAAGCAAAAGCTTGCGAAAAAAAATTAAAAGAAAAAGAAAAAGCAAGCAGAAAAAGCCAATAGCCATTAAAACTAAAAGGCAAGGGTAAAAAAAAGGATCCAAGGCTTTGAGCATCAATGGATAGGAGGGCCCAAGGAAATAAAATCCAGGTCTAAGCGGCTAAATCAAGATGTCCCTAACCATGTGCTTGTGGCATGCAGGTCCAAGTGAAAAGCTTGAGATTGAGTGGTTAAAGTCGTGATCCAAAGCAAAAAGAGTGTGCTTAAGAAATCTGGACACCTCTAACTGGGGACTTTAGCAAAGCTGAGTCACAATCTGAAAAGGTTCACCCAGCTATGTGTCTTTGGCATTTATGTATCTGGTGGTAATACTGGAAAACAAAGTGCTTAGGGCCACGGCCAAGACTCATAAAAGTAGCTGTGTTCAAGAATCAACAAACTTAACTAGGAAAATCAATAACACTATCTGAAATTCTAAGTTCCTATAGATGCCAATTATTCTAAACTTCAAAGGAGAAAGTGAGATGCCAAAAACTATTCAGAAGCAAAAAGCTACAAGTCCCGCTCATCTAATTAGAATTAATATTCATTGATATTCTGGGATTTATAGTATATTCTCTTCTTTTTATCCTATTTGATTTTCAGTTGCTTGGGGACAAGCAACAATTTAAGTTTGGTGTTGTGATGCGGATAATTTATACGCTTTTTGGCATTGTTTTTAGATAGTTTTTAGTATAATCTAGCTACTTTTAGGGATGTTTTCATTAGTTTTATGCTAAATTCGCATTCTGGACTTTACTATGAGTTTGTGTATTTTTCTGTGAATTCAGATATTTTCTGGCTGAAATTGAGGGACCTGAGCAAAACTCTGATAAAAGGCTGACAAAGGACTGCTGATGCTGTTAGATTCTGACCTCCCTGCACTCAAAATGGATTTTCTGGAGTTACAGAACTCCAAATGGCTCTCTCTCAACGGCATTGAAAAGTAGACATTCACAGCTTTCCAGCAATATATAATAGTCCATACTTTATTCGTGATTAGAGACGTAAACTGGCACTCAACGCCAGTTCCATTCTGCATTCTGGAGTCAAACGCCAGAAACACGTCACGAACCAGAGTTGAACGCCAAAAACATGTTACAACTTGGCGTTCAACTCCAAAAGAAGCCTCAGCTCGTGTAATATTCAAGCTCAGCCCAAGCACACACCAAGTGGGTTCCGGAAGTGGATTTCTGCATCAATCACTTACTTCTGTAAACCCTAGTAGCTAGTCTAGTATAAATAGGACTTTTTACTATTGTATTAAGTGTCTTTGATTGTCTAGTCTTTTGACCATTCGGTCTTTTGATTACGTTTGGGGGCTGGCCATTCGGCCATACCTGAACCTTCATCACTTATGTATTTTCAACGGTGGAGTTTCTACACACCATAGATTAAGGGTGTGGAGCTCTGTTGTACCTCAAGTTTTAATGCAATTACTGCTATTTTCTATTCAATTCAGCTATTCCTGTTCTAAGATATTCGTTGCACTTCAACATGATGAATGTGATGATCCGTGACACTCATCATCATTCTCACCTATGAACGCGTGACTGAGAACCACTTCCGTTCTACTTTAGACCGCGCGCATATCTCTTGGATTCCTTAATCAGAATCTTCGTGGTATAAGCTAGATTGATGGCGGCATTCATGAGAATCCGGAAAGTCTAAACCTTGTCTGTGATATTCCGAGTAGGATTCAGGGATTGAATGACTGTGACGAGCTTCAAACTCGCGATTGTTGGGCGTGATGACAAACGCAAAAGAATCAAGGGACTCTATTCCAACATGATCGAGAACCGACAGATGATTAGCCGGGTCGTGATAGAGCATTTGGACCTTTTTCACTGAGAGGATGGGATGTAGCCATTGACAACGGTGATGCCCTACATACAGCTTGCCATGGAAAGGAATAAGAAGGATTGAAGGAAGGCAGTAGGAAAGCAGAGATCCAACAGGGACAAGCATCTCCATACACTTATCTGAAATTCCCACCATTGAATTATATGAGTAACTCTATCTTTATTTTCTGCTTTATTTATTATTCAAAAACTCCATAACATTTACTTTTCGCCTAACTGAGATTTACAAGATGACCATAGCTTGCTTCATACCAACAATCTCCGTGGGATCGACCCTTACTCACGTAAGGTATTACTTGGACGACCCAGTGCACTTGCTGGTTAGTTGTGCGGAGTTGTGACTAAGTGTGATTCATGTTTGAGAGCGCTACCAAGTTTTTAGCGCCATTGTTGATGATCACAATTTTTTGCATCACTTTAGGAGCTCAGACGCCTAACAAGACGCCTCTCGACCTGCATCTGAAAAATAACAACATAGCATGGAATGAGAACCGGAGGTTCTTAGTATGGTAAAGGTGCCACACACATAATAGATAAGGTTCTGGAAATGCCAGAAGCAATCCTAGAATGCCGACACTCAGATTATAGAACTTAAAGTATTAAACAGAAGCCATAAAAGGTGGTTTTTCTAAGAATATTTAAACCTAACTTAACTTAGTCTTAAACCTAAGTCTCATACTGCCATTCCTCCATACCTCCAACTCCATCATGCATTTCACAGACAAATAAACAGACAAAGGCAAGCACAAGAAGGTTACAAATTACTGCAGGTAACACATATACATTTAACATGGCAAGTACATTTAGGCACACCCAATTAAAGCATAAGCAAGTAATTCAAGTAATATGCATATGATGCATGCCTGTCCTTTGGCTGATGAGGCTTATATGTTGATTATCCAGCCAACCCGACAAGTCCGAAAATATTAGACTGTCCCCCGACGTGCATCCCCAAGAGTATTTGCATAGCTTTTTCTCAAATAATAAATATTTCTCAATGGGGGTTACATTCCTGGGAATTTATAGTGCCCGGTCACACTTACGTCGTAGGGTCAATAGAGTATCGAGCTTTCAACCTGGTACACGTGGTGGCAAGGCGACGGTACTTTATCCAGGAAATATTATATTTCAGATCATTTAATCATTCAAGCCAAGTTTCATGTATAATCATTCATTTGATTTTCAAGTCAAGTATCATACATGATCATCCGTAACATTTCTTAATCAATTCGTCACTTTTCAGCTTTACTTCACCTCCAAGTTATATCTATTTCCTAACTTCATCTGATTATCAGGTTTAACACTATTATTAATGACTAAAGGAATGAAAATAGAGGTTTAGAAGTTTGAAATATAGTTTAAAATGCTGTAAATCATGTTTGCTGAAATAGGTGCCATGCGTACGCGTGGGAGTGTAAAAGTGCAGCTTGCACGCGCGTCCCTTGTCATGCGTGCGCGTGGGTGAAAACTTCATGTCACGCGTATGCGTGGGTCATGGTAGCATGGACATGCTTATTTGCCTTACGCGTGCACATGGGACCGGTCGCGTACGCATCACAAAAATTTCATGCCACGTGTACGCGTGGGTGTACGTTCTTAAAAAAAAAGAAAGAGATTAACCAGAGAGCTGCACAATTATGAAATACCTCACCTGCAACATTACATAATTCATACCAAAAGTTCCGACGGACATAACTCAATCATTTTAAATTGTTTTTCCTCTATTCTTCAAACGGCATAAACTTCATGAACCTAATTTTCATTTAAAATAAATTGAAATCAATTTGGGGTTCCGGAAGCCAAGTTATAGCCCGCCGAAGTTCAGTCTAAAACCAAAGTGCAACTAACCTCAAAACCTCATTTTCAACTCAAAAGTTCCATTTTATACACTTCCAAACCAACCAAATCAACATTATATACCTTTCTGCATTACCATAGCATCCACCACCCAAATTATAGTCCAATATCAATAAATTCACCAAATTACCACTAATTCATCAAGTATTTTCAACTATAAAATTACATTCTCACATCCATAATCATCAAACTATTTAATTCTCACAAACACCAAACCAAATCAACCAATAACAATTTGCTAAACAATAATTACATACACATTCGTTCTAGCCTATCCTATGGTCATCTAGCCTAAGTTTTCACAGAACCTTACATATTAAATGCAACAAACCTAAACCATATCTTGGCCGATTCTCACGTGACGATCAAGGCAATTTATTTAAAACAAACACAGCCCTTCCAAAATTCAATAACCGCTAGACTCAGCTTCTTCCAAGTTCCAATATCCACAATTACAAGCTCCAATTATTTATTCACAACCTAATACACATTCAAAACTCATATATATCCAATTTAGTACTCAACGCTCAAACTCAATAAAATTAAAATAGAATTATGGTATCCTCACCTTACCCAAGCTTCACATAAGCAAGAGTAAACATTTTTCTCAAGCTAATTGGATCCTAAAACATTATAAATCAAAGGAATTCAACGTCTCTTCCAATTATTTGAAAATTGGGGGAAAAGAATGACTGGAAGTGATTAATGGCTTACCAAATAAATTGTTCTAGTAGAAACGTAGAGCTCGACGTAGTGGACGCGTGGCCACAAACAGTGCAGCGATCGGAGCTCAGACGGAGAAGCTACGATGAATTGAATTTTGCCGAAGGTTTTCGGCGTTCCTTTCTCTCCCTGTATGCTTCACGTTGCTGCAGCCAAAATGAGGAAAAAAGGGACGTGGGCTCATTTAAAGGCTGGCCCGGTTGGGCCCACGGCCTGGTTTAGAGTGTAACTTGAATTGCCTTTGAGGGAGAGAGAAGATGGCTAAAGCCATTTTTATTAGGTGATAATAGGCTGAGTCTTGGGCTCGTTATGGGTTCGGTTCGCTCGATTCAATCCGTTCGGCCTAATTTTTGGACAAATTTTTTTAAATTAGTGTCAAAAATCATGTTTTAATTCACTCTATCTCATTAAACTATAAAATTCATATTTCTAATTTCTTTAAATAATAATGAATTTGTTGGTTAATTATTTACTAATTTTACATGTTTTACAGAATATGATCTCTCTGTTAAAAAATTGTTAAATAATAACAAAAATTAATTTTGTGGGGGGATTTTATTTATATTTTATAGAGTTTTAAACATCCAAAAGTTCTTTTCAAAAATATAACCAATTACTACCACTTCTACCACTACCTTCTTCATCCTCATTATTGTCTCTCCTACCTCTATTATTTTTATTGCTTTATCATTATCATTATCTTCTCTACCGTCATCATCTCCAATATCAATATTATCAATATTAAAGTTCTCTTCTTTCATTTCTTATTCGATGTTATTTTTTTCCTTTAAAAGGTATTTGTACTACAATTACTTTTTTGCGGCATCCTTTTCATCTATGGTTTTTTTTTCACGTAACCACCATTGGTGAAGGAATTTTTCAAAAACAAATTTATTAATAGTTTGTGGAGGTTTAAAACCCCCCAAAATACAAATAAAACGCTCACAAAACTAATTTTTATTATTATTTAATAGATTTTTTAACAAAGGAATCGTGTTGTCCCAAAATAAAAAAGTTGAGGATCGAAGTGTCCCTTTTTTTTTTGACAGGGATCGCTTTATCCTTTGTGAAAGTGGACAAAGACTGAATTGGGTGTTTTCTTCAGTTATATTTGCAAAACAGAAAATATATGTAAAAAACTTCTATAAAAAAGTCAATAAAACTCCTTTTTGACTCTAATAAAACTCTTTTTTCACTCTTTTAAATTTATTTACTCTTAAAATATTATTAAATTAATTTTTTAAATAACAAAAATAAAATAATACAACATACATAAATAATAATTATTAATTATTTCTTTCTTTCTTTTCTACTTGTTACTAATTGCGAATATACAGATTAAATCTCTTGATATAAATAATGTAATATTCGTGATCCGATTCTATTAAAATACAGATCAGATCCGATCCAATTTAATCCGATCATCTTACAAATTAGATTATATCTATAAATTGCATATTAAATCCTAATAAATATCACAAATTTACATATATAATCTAATTCATAAAGACTCTAATCATGCTAGCGAACATGAAAAGTCTCTGCCCTAAATTAAACTTGATGTTTGGACTTTTTTTAAATTTTGGAATTTTTTAAATTTTTTTTAAAAGATAGAAAGTGTTTTATACTAATATTAGATTAAATTAAGGAAAAGTATAGGGAAAAGTGAGATTAGTGAATAATGTGACCAATAACGTTAAAATGAAAAATTAAAATCAAAATATTTAATTAGGTAATTAATTAATTTCTAATAATATTAGATTTTGAATTAAAAAAAGGTTTGATGAGCGTGGAGCAGTTACACAGTTGATCACTTCTATCTTTCACTGCGTGTACTGCATGTGTGAACTCCGTTCTGCAACCGGCCACCACTTATCTCCCACTCTTGTCGGACCGTCGCTGATCAGAACGCTAGTCACCGCCACCCAGCTGCAGCCGACGCCGCCTACGTCTATGCCAACGTCCGAGCAGGTCCCTGTTCGCGTACAAGTTGTCCTTCGCTTCATTTTCATACATACATTCCTAAGCATGGATGTTGACCCAAACTTTCTAAAAGAATTTGTATTTTTTGATGGCTCTGCTCCCCATGTGGTAGATGGGTCAGTAACATACTAATTTTCAGCTCTTGAAAAGAATGGCTTCAACTCCATGCCAATCCTAATAGGAGAGGTTGGATGGCCAACGGATGAAAACGCTAACGCAAACATAAAGAATGCTAAGAGGTTCAACCAGAAGCTCCATGTCGGATGTTCAATTTAATAAGTATGCAGATGGTTATGTTGATTTTTATTTGGATAGTTATTCTTTTTTATTCGGTTTATTTATGCACAATTAACAATTGTTGGATGTTCAATTCATTAAATGTACAGATAGTTATCCTAATATTAGAATTTAGAAATAATTTAAAAATGGAGTATTTTTTTACTCTATTAAATTAATTTTAGAATCTATCTTTCACATTGTTCATAAAATTTATTGTGTATCTAATATCAAAATCGATAGATTAATTAACGATATTGATATTCTGATAGATTAGGCAATAAATACTAGCCGTCAGTTAAAAATCAAAATGGATAATAATATTAAAGCAAATAAAAACGCTTTACAATTCTTGTAGTAACATACCACCATTCCACCCAATATAAGGTTCACATCAGTTAAAAAATCCGCCATACATTTATTTATTTTGTATACAAAGTTGAAAACACATAAGACACTCTAGTGCCTAGTGGCATGCTCTGGGAATCCAGAAGGAATTCCAATCACAAAATCACAAAAAGGAAAATGATATAGGTGAAGGATAAGTGGGACCATTAGTATCACAAAATCATTGCTGACCTTACATTCACTTTCTTTCTTCCTTCCTTCAATACCTTACAACGCAATCCATGTAGTACTGACTACACCACTAGTAGCAAATTAAAGATAGTGCATAAACAAAAACAAAAGTTTCGAACTTAAAAAAAAATATCAATAAAAGAAAGACTCAAAAGTTTGCAATAACTATAGCCGAAACCAAAACCATGGTAGCTATGGCAGCAGCAACAGCATCCTCACGCTTAATTTTCTCAAAGCCAAGCACCCCTTCACGCCTATCCCCCTTCCAACTATGCGATGTGCTTGTCACGAAATCAGCGGTACATAGCAGTAGTAAGAGAAAGAATGGCGGAGTTAGGTGCATGGCTGTTGCTGGTGAAGCACCACCAACAGAGACAAAGAAGAGGAGTAGTGGTTTTGAGCTTTATACTCTTACTAGCTGGCTTCTGAAGCAGGAGCTAGAAGGAGTCATTGATGCTGAGCTTACTATTGTTCTGTCTAGCATTTCCATGGCGTGCAAGCAGATTGCTTCTTTGGTCCAAAGAGCTAACATTTCAAACCTCACCGGTGTTCAGGGTGCAACCAATGTTCAAGGTGAAGACCAGAAGAAGCTTGATGTTGTTTCAAATGAGGTCAGTGATGCCCTCTTTTCTTCTTTTCAGCAATTTTGATTTTGATTTTCTTTTCTTTTACTCCCTACTGCCAGTTTAACAAATTTGTCCATTCTTAGATTCTTTATATCTAATAAAGTAATAGAAAGACATATCAACTTTGTCACAATAATGAGTATATGTGTTTTCATTCTTGATAATTTGTCTAAAGAACAAATTGCCATTTAAAATTTTTAATCAGTCACCAATTATATAACTACTGGTTTAAGAGACCCTTGGTCTGAACAGTCCCGAGCACATATCTATATATTATGGTTTACAAAGGTCGCTTAGACCAATTATAACTGCCCACCAAAAATTACATTACTCAAATTATAACTATCTGTAGACAGAGCGAATATATCGTAAATGGAAAAATTATTACTAACACAACTTTTGGGTGGAGTGTATTTCATTTATTGAACTCATGTTATTAAAAAGGTTCCAAGATTGTAAGTGTTTGTATGTTTTGATTCAGGTGTTCTCAAACTGCTTGAGGTCAAGTGGGAGGACAGGGATCATAGCGTCAGAGGAAGAGGATGTGCCAGTGGCAGTGGAAGAGAGTTATTCAGGGAATTACATTGTGGTGTTTGACCCTCTTGATGGCTCATCTAACATTGATGCTGCAGTCTCAACTGGCTCCATTTTTGGGATCTATAGCCCCAATGATGAGTGCCTTGCTGACGTTGGGGATGAGGATGATCCCACAGTAAGTAGTCTTCTTAAATTTGGATGAAAAGATTTTGTTTTAACTACATGAAATAATGTCATGTTATAAATTTTAATAATCCAATGGTTGGACTTTTATTTTAGCTTGACAAAGCAGAACAAAGGTGTATTGTGAATGTGTGCCAACCCGGAAGCAACCTCCTTGCAGCCGGCTACTGCATGTACTCAAGCTCAATAATCTTCGTCCTGACAATCGGAAAAGGAGTATTCGTCTTCACACTGGATCCGCTCTATGGCGAATTCGTCTTAACTCAAGAAAACCTGCAGATTCCTAAAGCAGGGAAAATATATGCATTCAATGAAGGTAACTACCAGCTTTGGGATGACAAGTTAAAGAAATACATTGATGATCTTAAGGACCCTGGTCCTAGTGGCAAGCCTTATTCTGCAAGATATATTGGTAGTTTGGTTGGGGATTTCCATAGGACACTCTTGTATGGTGGAATTTATGGGTATCCTAGAGACAAGAAAAGCAAGAATGGCAAGCTTAGGCTTCTTTATGAATGCGCTCCAATGAGTTTCATTGTAGAACAAGCTGGCGGAAAAGGTTCAGATGGTCATCAGAGAATACTTGACATTGAACCTACGGAAGTAAGCATTCATCAACTTCGACTAATTCTCAACATAAAAAAGTCTTACACATATTATAAGGAAAAGCAACCTGTTTTTATACATTCACTGCTTATCATAGTTCATATCTTGTTAACCAATAGAAATTATTCTCATCCTGTTATTGGATTGTCTTTATTTATTTTATTGTTTTCATTGAACAGATTCACCAGCGTGTTCCCCTGTACATTGGGAGTGTAGAGGAGGTGGAGAAGGTCGAAAAGTACTTGGCTTAAATGATATGTAAAGTGCAAAAGCAGTTAACTTGTTCTTAAATTATTATAATCAAGTGGTTTTGTTTCTTAAGGAAACATTCTTTTTTGTTCCCCTTGTAGCAAATAGAGAAAAGAAGAAAAACCAAAAAATTTCCATGTACCTTCATATTGCTATGGTCTATGGACAAGAAATATGAAACAGTGAATAATGTTTCATCAGAATCATTTTTCAATATAACACCAATTCACAAGCCTTGGGTTCTCCAATGAAGCTATTATTTATAGCATTGGCATTTGGCAGAAGCAACCATGTTAGGGCGTTAGGGTGTGGTCTAAAAGCATGTCTAATTTCTATGTAAAAAATATGCATCAAAATCTTAACTTTAAAACAGTTGGTACCTATTCTTGGGTTTCAGTTATAAGACTCTAAGGCATTAATATATGCAACACTAGACATGGTTTCAAATTAAGGAGTGGATTAACCTAGATATTTATGCTTGTGTATATTACCACAAGTAAACTAATGCGAAAACCAACGATTTTAGATTTGCTTCCTGGCATGTATAGTGTATCCAAATCCAAAACCACATTTACTTCCAAGTTTACCAAACTCAAACATAGTTACCAAGATTAAGTGAGTAGCACACAAAAAAAAGTAGTATGATATCTACAATAGATTAAAGATTGATGATTGCAACTTTGACCAAATAAGGCAAGGTTGTAATCTAGGTTTAAATGAATGATGTTATCCTAATTCCAGTGCAACTTCAGAGAACTGCTATTCGGAGCAACGGTCAGATATCTCTCCAGCGGGGATCAGTAATAAGTCAGGTTGAGTCATTCTTCAAATTGTCACTCATTTACAATTTTCCTAATCAAGAGATTGCTCCCGCTTTTTCTCTGCATGAACAATAATGCGATGAGTTAATGTTGTTGGATTTGCAAAATAAGTGTCACTTTCATTTTTCATAATTTAAAAAAAATCAATGTGTCCAGGAATAATTTGTTTTCAAACATTTATTTCGAAACAAATGCAGTATTAGTTTAGAAAAATAAATTACTGGGGTTTAAAATAAAATTGAGAATGAGAACAATAGAAGCATGAATTTTACCAGGGCTGACAACTGTTATGCTTTTTGTGACAGATTTCACTGCTGTCATACAATCTGGACCTGTTAAAAATGAAAGATCAGTAAATTGTGTTTCGCTAAAAAATATAAAATAAGATCGAAAAAAATGAGCTCCATTACCTAATATTCTCAGATCTTTCTCACATAGGACTTCAGAAACAGTTGTTAATTCATTTAAAGCATTAGTGTCATTGCATTCTTGAGGTGAGCTGCTTGACAATGGAAATAATATGAGATGAAAAGTTAGATATATTATTATTATTACAGAGGAACTTAATAGTTATTATAGCATCAAAAGAAAGAATACCCTGAAGCATTTTCAATGGAAGGGCTTGATGTTGGTTGGCAACTGAAGTCAATGCCATCACAAGGTATTTCTAGATCATTTAACATTTCACTGAAGGAGAAGTCAATTCCTAAAGCATCGAAATTTGGGAACTCAATGTCAAACATGTCCAGTTCCTTCTCAGACTCAGACGTAGAAACCTCGTTCGACAATTGTTTGTCCAAGCCCTCTGGCATATCAGAACCAAAGTCCAACCTGCTTCTCACATGATCTCTCTTTCCTAATTTGTCAGAACCTGTCTTCAGAGGTGAAATGCAATGGCTCATCTCTATGTATGCCATCTGTTTCGCAGGGCTGACCATAACTCTCTTGGTTGAAATCACAGTGCAGCGCGTAGGAGTAGCCTCTTGATTGCAACCCGAGACTGAAGAAATTTCAGGAGGTGAGATATGTGTACCACTTTGGGATGAAGTTATTCTTCTAGTAGGTGTCTTTGGTGGTTGTGAATTACTAGTAGGAGGGAGGGAAGATTGGTCGAATAAGCATTTAGCAATATTGGATCCTTGAGCCTGTGATCCACTCGGCACACAGTTCTCTGGTGAAGAACGAATTGAAGAAGTTGGTGGACCTACTACTTGAGAATCAATGGTATTATCAGGCTGCGGTGGCACATTTGGACCTGAAAATGGCAATAAAGCAAATAAATGTCATGTTTCGCAAGATTGGCATATACTTTAGACCCTTTCGGAGATAGCTAATTAGCTATACCTTGGACAGAAACTTTCTTGTTGGTTGATCTACCACGAGACTTTTTCGCAGCTAAAGGTGCATCTGTTTTAGTATCCTTTCTCTTTCTGTCGGATACATTCATCGCAGATGTTGAGAAGTTTCCACCCTCTGAATTTGTATTGCTAGACAGAGGCAGTGAGTGTATATGCGATTTGATTTGCACAGAAGAAGGTACACCTAAGTAAACAACATGAAGATCGTCATCATGTAAGGTCAGTAAACAATTGAATTGAAAGAAGCTAACATCTGCAGATTAAAACAATTTTCAGTGAAAAACGAAATCAAATTACATTCTATAATCCACTTATCAGATATCTGTTGCACCGAAGCAACTGCAAATTAGCATGATTTTCTTATCACAGCATAACCAAGATAAGCTTATATCCACAGTCAAGTCTCCACTCCATTATTCTTCAGAACCAAAATTTGGAAGGAAAAAAATTAAAACAAAATGGCATGTAATGTACCCTTTACAAACATATCGGTTGTCTTTATTTTCTCTTATTTAGTACATTACATGCCATAATTCACATTAATTAAAACATGATCTTCCATGGAATACCAAATTTGAGCATTGGTTAATCACAAAAAGTACATTCTCAATAGAAGAAATAGATGCACACAAAAAACCTGCATACGTATGAAGTATGAACTACTAACAAAATTCAAGTTAGATGGGAACAAAGGAAGGAACCTGGCTGAGGTTTGTTAATATAAGTTGGTTGAGAAGGAGCAAGAGCAACTGCAGATTTCGCCGGAAGAGCTGAGAGGTTTCCACTGGCATTGAAAGCGTTCATGACATTCTGCATACCGTGCAACAGCATCTGAACCCGGTTTTTCTCTTGCTCCATGAGAACCCTTTCCTGCTCCAACATGACCTTCTGCTCCTTCAAGCTTATGTACTCATCCAGCATCTCCCCTAAAGTCAACAAAGTCTTCGGTGCCTGAAATAAAAAAAAAAAAATCAAGTTCACTATTAACATGAACTAGGGTTTTGTACTTCATGATAAAAATAAACAATATACCAATTTTGAGTGACATATTCTAAACATGTCATAAAGAACCGAACTTATGATCCAAAATGAAGACCCAGGTGCACATATCCGCTAAGAAATTGGGGGTAAAATAAAATAAGGCCTTAAACATGTGTGATAGAATTCCAACTATGTGACCAAACAAAACTAAACCCTAAATGCTCAAATCCGCATTAAATGAAAGAAAAACAAAAGGGATCTGCAAATAAAAAGCACAAATGAACAAATCAGCATAGCAATTTAGGGGAAAAAACCAAAAGGTGTTGTATATAAATATATACCTCATTAATGGGTGAATTGGCGATGAGAGAGGAAGCTTCAGTTCGGAAGACGGAACGCGTGGACGAGAAGTTGTTGTCGCAAAGGTACCTATCGACGATGAACGCGATCTGCGTTGGTGTGACCTTCCCTTTCCCCAGCGTCTCTACCTTTCTGCCTTTGGTGGATGGCTTCCCCGCCATCGTTTTCTTTCTTCTCTTCAAAGCTCACAGAAGTGAAATGAAGAGGAAGATGAAAATGAAAGTCTCACTCAGATCAGAGAGATGGTGAGAGAAAGAAAGAAAGCTATAAATTAAGCATTGAGAGTGTGTTGAAAAATGGAGCGAAAGTGTATAACAAAGGACGCGGGAGACTGTTTTTGAACACAATATAATTCTTTTTGGTGAAATAGTGTTTTGTTGGCTTTGTTTTGGCGGTAAACGGCAAAATAAAATATGTGCGAGTCAGTGAAAACCAAGGTTCAGAAAACCGGACCGGTCATCAAACTGTTCTAGTCACTGGTTTACTGGTTCATTGGTCTAACCGGTTCAACCGATAGTTCAACCGGGAAAACCGTTTTAGAGTAGAATAATAAATAAATTATAAATACACATCCTAAAATATAATTATAGTCTGATACAAATCTTAAAATATCTTCGAAATTAAAAACACTACATAAAATATCATCAACCAAATACATATGATCTTATCAAAATCCAAACTCAAAAGTTAAATAGTAATAAAAGCATATGTAAATATTAAATCCCAACATCATGGTTTATCAATTATCAAAATCCGCAAGAACTTGTTGCAAATCTGCTTCGGTGGGATGATCTTCACCTTCATTCCCACCCTGATCAGCAGAAGAAAGAGATGCAGCATAAAGACCACTACTACCACCGCCACTTTGATATAAATCAGCATCAATTTCACCTAATAAAATAGAAATGTTATCATTATATTATAAACTAACAACATTCTAATAAATCATTAGAAACTAAATATACTATACTCACGCAATAAGTCATCCACATTACTAGGAAGATCAGGCTCTTTCTCTACAACCTCTTCAGTCACCCAGAAGTCAACTTGACTGATACTTTCATAATCAATTGGATCATGTTATGTCTTTTGCTTTCTTTTTTCTTTTTTCTTCCTAAAAAGTTAAATACAATATATAGAGATTTAATAATTTACAAATTTATTATGATAAAGATTACAAATGAAACAATATAGTATTTCATGAAACATATATTACCTGGATTTAAGACGCAAATTATAGGTAACATAAACAATGTCATTCAGTCTATCATGCTCCAATCTATTTCTTCTTTTTGTATGAATCTGGTCAAAAAGGCTCCAATTTCTCTCACACCCAGAAGAAGCAGATGCTTGGCTAAGAATGCGAACAGCTATCTTTTGTAGACATGGAGCAGAGCCTCCGAATAACCTCTACCATTCATCTACCAATTATAAAACCATAACATATTATAAGATATTAATTAAGAACATAGGAGCATAAAACAAGTTAAAACAAATATTCAACCATATTCTTACCAGGCTTAAGTTCAGATGCAGCTGGAATAACTTCTTGTCTATCAAAACTTTCCTTCCAATCTCTATATAAATGTATTTCTTTCATTGCCTGAACTGAATCCAAATTGTTACACTTGCAATACAAGGTAACAAGATCAAGCAAACCTCGCATAACATCAGGTGCTTCTTTATAATTTTCATTAAAAAAGAATTTAGGATTCAGGAAGTAAGCTGCCGCATGAATATCTTTCTTCAAATGCTTGTCCCATCTTGAGTTGATAATATCTCTGTACGGCTGATATGCAGTCTTGGATTGTCTAAACATCTCCTTAATTGCATCTTCTGCCCTTAGCATTCCTTCATAAACATACCCCAAAGATGGGGGGTCATCAGCATCAACAACCCTCAGCAAGTAAATCAGAGGGCTCACAAGTTTACATACAGTAAAGCAATCGTCCCAAAATTTTGCATCCAGAATAATAACACTCACAGCTCTACCAGTAGCACTCCTTCCTAATTTGTGATCAGTGAAAATTGAATCTACAACCAATTGTTGCAACTCCTTTTTACGGTCAAAGATGCTCTTCAATGTAATAAACACAGTTGCAAACCGGGTTGCACCAGGACGTACAATTTCTCTCCACTTAGGTCTTTCTCTTAGCCAAGATAAGAAAACCGTATGATTGTACACAAATACTGTGATCTTTGAAGCACGAGTTGCAAGGTTAGAAATATGCGCCATGCTGCTTATATCTTTTAAAATAAGATTAAGGCAATGAGCAGCACATGGTGACCAATAGATATTATCATATTTTCTATTGATAAGCCTACCAGCAGCAACATAATTGGCCGCATTGTCAGTCACAACATGCACAATATTATTTGGGCCAATCCATTCAATCACCTCAGAAAACAAAGTACACAAGTGTGAAGCATTTTTTACCATACTGGAAGCATCTACTGATTTCAGAAAGCACAAACCTTTAGAACAATACACCAAGAAATTGATTAACGTTCTTTGTCTTTGATCTGTCCAACCATCAGCCATGAGGGTACATCCAGTTTCCTTCCATGCACTCCTATAACTATCAACTAGCAGTTGACTTTCTCTTTTAAGATCAGCCAACAAATAAATTCTTAACTTATCATAAGAAGGACCCTTGTAACCAGGTCCAATATCAGCAACACCATCCAACATATCTTGGAAAAATGGTGACATCACAGCATTGAATGGAATTTCACAATTCAAAAGCCACCGAGCAAACCATTTATCAACCTCGTGTATCGCCTCTTTGTTTTGCATAACACTTTTAATACTTGGTTGAGCTCCTGGAGTTGTTCTTGGTGCAAATGCAAACATAGGAGGAATGACTTTGGCTTTTTTTCTTTGGATCGCCTCCAACTCCTTGCTGACTCGAGGTACGCTGCTGTTCCTGTTTTTCTTGAGCTATTGCCTCATCAATTGCATCCTCTACCTCATCACCACCCTCTTCACCAAAACTTACTTTTCTTTTCTTTTTGCTGGCCTGAATATCTTTCAACAAACTTTCCATCTGTTTTCCACATCATATGGAACTTTAGGACATTTTTTCAC
>NC_029775.3:75036774-75047723 GCF_000817695.3 Arachis duranensis
AATGCAGTTCAGTTCAGTTCAGTTCACAGAAAATAAAATCAGAAATTGACAACACAACACAATGCAGTTCAGTTCAGTTCACAACACAACACAATACAGTTCAGTTCAGTTCAGTTCAGTTCATAACTGAAATTAATAAAACATGTATGAAATTTAAACAATACAACACAATGCAGTTCAGTTCAGTTCAGTTCACAGAAAATGCACAGTTGACAAAGAGCAAGTTCACAGGAATTGAAATCAGAAATTGAAATCAGAAAATGCACAGAGCAAGTTCACCGAACACAAATTGAGCTGCACAGTTCAGTTCATAAAATAGAGCAGAAAATAGAGCAGAGGACCAAACACAAATTGACCAACAAATAGAAATTGTGCAACAAAGAGGAATTAAGCTACAAAACAGAGCAGAAAATGCACAGTTCAGTTCACAAAATAGAGCAGAAAATGGCAAAATGCAGTTCAGTTCAGTTCAGTTCACAGAAAATGCACAGTTGACAAAGAGCAAGTTCACAGGAATTGAAATCAGAAATTGAAATCAGAAAATTGAAAGAGCAAGTCCACCGAACACAAATTGAGCTGCACAGTTCAGTTCACAAAATAGAGCAGAAAATAGAGCAGAGGACCAAACACAAATTGACCAACAAATAGAAATTGTGCAACAAAGAGGAATTAAGCTACAAAACAGAGCAGAAAATGCACAGTTCAGTTCACAAAATAGAGCAGAAAATGGCAAAATGCAGTTCAGTTCAGTTCAAAGAAAATGCAGAGTTCACAAAGAGCAAGTTCACAGGAATTGAAATCGGAAATTGAAATCAGAAAATTAAGTCGAGGTCTAAGTTCAGTTCACATTGAGGACAAAGAGAAAGAGAACATGAGCAGAGGTCTAAGTTCAGTTCAGTTTACAGAGGACGAGGCGAAGGACAAAGAGAAATGAGCAGAGGACGAGTCACTCACCTGGGGTCGATGGAGGGCTACCGGTGTTGACCGTTGAGGACCGCCGATGAGAGGCTACTGCGTGCTGGTGTTGAGAATTGAGAAGATGAAGACGATCGAAATTGAGGGCACCAGGCGACGAGAAGATGAAGATGAGCAGGAACCAGGCGACGCCGGAGATTGGAGGGTTGCTGGAGCTGAGGATGGCGACACCACGGGGGCGAGGGATGGCGACAGGGCTTCAGGCAGCGCCGCTAGGGTTCTTCTTCTCCATTGGAGATGATGATTGATGAATGAATGGGGTCGGGGCTTGGGGGAAGAAAGGGGGGTGCTCCACGGGCGGGTCGGGTCGGGTTTGTTTTTTTATTTTTTTTAAAACGCAAAACGGCGTCGTTTAGTGAAAGATGCATAACCGGCCGGTCACCGGTTCGGTCCAACCGGCCGGTTTTTGACCGGTTCGCCAGTTCTTGAGCGGTTCTTGGACCGGACCGCTTGCAGTGCCGGTTCGCGGTTAAACCGGTTGAACCGGCCGGTCCGGTCCGGTTTTCAGAACATTGGTGAAAACTCGATCTTTCCCTTTTTTTTTTTAATGATCATCAAACTCAACCGATTTGTTCTCTGGTCATAAGACTCACGAGTCATGACTATTGAGTATGGACTCATGAAGAGCCCAACAGGGAACTATTCTTGTTTCCTATTTCCATTTCGTTTGGAAAAACAACGCTAGAGCCCAAATAAAAAAAAAACAACTAAACGATATTACAGGGAAAAGAAACCTATCATCCTCACTTAACAGTCAACAACAATCTAATAGTCAAGTGGCTAATTCACTTGTCCGTTTAAGTAAGTGTAGGGGGTTTGAATCCTACATTGTGCATGCAGCAACTCATTAGCCAGCAGTAAACCCTTAAATGAAACTCAGATTCACGATTGATTATCTTTCGCTTGTCGGGTTAAGAGATACCGTGGACAACAAAAAAAATCTAATATCAGAAGAATATAAAATAAAAATCTAAGAATTTTAAATTGAATGTTTTGGTCTCAAATCAATTTTTATTTCCTATAAGTCTTCAAGAATTATTCTTGTCGGATAAATTGATCTTTTTGTCATCTTAAAGTAAGACTAATTTATCTTACAGTGATATATTTAGAGAGTGTTTCGCTTGATTTTTGGTAATCTCGACAGAGTGTTGAATCAAGTTTGTATCAAAAACTCAATTCGTAGAGCAAATACGACTCCTCTTAAAAAAGGGAACTCGACCGAGATTTACTAAGTGTATGTGTCGGATGATTACTTGTGTATGAAATATTGGATATAACTTGGATCAGATAATGTAAATAACAACAATAAATAGAAATACAAAATAAATGAAGCTTTAAATAGATAAGAAAGTAAATTTGGCACTAAAAAAAAGCGAAATACTTGAAGAAAAGAAAATGAATTGAAAACTGACTCGAGATGCTCTCATGCACTTATACTCTATGGTTCTCTTTGATGTCAGTGTGACTTGGAATTCACAAAGCTTTAGTGTAATTATAAAGTGTTTCAAATTGAAGTCTATGATTTCTTCTGAGCTTCTCCTATTTATAGACCACCATATTGGTTTGTTGATGCCCACGGTCCAGTCTCCTCTCTTTTTTCTCTTCCACGATCTAGATTCAGTTTATTCTTACCCACAATCTCATCTTGACCTCCACGGACCTTAATTTCCAAGTAATAGCCCTACGTCTTCTTATTTACCATGTGACATTCAATTAACCTATGTGTCCTCAACAAATTTTTTACCTAAGTCTTTCTCAACTCAACAAATATCCTACATGCTGTAGTGGATATTTTGCTTCACCATGGTCAACGTAATTATGTCAAATTTTTTGTACTAACAAATTGTCCCTTAAAACTTGTCTTTTAAGAAGTGAAATGATAAGTTTTACTCAATCACAGGCTAATCATGTGCCAGACTTAAAATTCAGAATTTAAAAAGATAGTTATATAGTTTCTAAAATGTCACACGCATTTTTCTAAGAATACGTAACGTTCTCTATGACTTTAATGGACCTTTCATCATTTTTTTATTTCAAATCCTCTTAACGGTATTATTACTTCATTGTTTTCCCATTCATCCTTCATCATTTTCATCACTTGAAACGAAAATCCCTTTTGTTCATTATTCTCTCTACCATTTTCAAATGAATTCTCAACAAAACACCTCACTTTCTGTTATTGTTGCATCTTCTACTTTTGCAACCATTGTCACCATTACCACGATTACTTCCTCAATTGCTCCTGAAACCATGGCTTCTGTATCTTCTTCCCTTTCGGTCGTTGCTGCTACTGCAGTAGTCTCTGCACCACGTGCGGCGACTACTGCTCAATAGCTTCCTCAGCATCTGAGGAAGATGATGATGTTCAAATTATTCCTCCTCCCCCTTTGATAGCTGACATGGCACAGTTTTATAACGACGATGGAAGCTTGAGAGCCCCCAATTTGAATGTTGAAACCACAAATCTCTGGAGAAGCTAAGTATTCCTTCATTTCAAGGTTACTGGCCTCTTGTACTCATTTTTAGGATCACTTTCTACTCAAGAAAAAATTTAACCCATTTCTTCTTTCTTTCCAACTCCACCTAAACATCTTCCTTTAATTTTCTGTAAAAATATTAAGTCTTCTTATTTCGCAGGTCGAGTTTTCAGAACTGCCCCTCCTAAAGAGTCTAGTTCCCTTCTTTTGACTTGATGTCGAGATTAGCTCCTTCCTATAAATCTATTTGGAAGTTGATAGGATTAATTCGCTACTTATGATTTGACATATACTACACTTCTTCTAGGAGCTAGTTTGTACTTTTTGTGTCCTGCCCACTGACAACTTTCATTTTTCATATGGGATTATGGGTTCCACTCTAATGGAAGTGTTTGCCTTGTCTGTCATTGATGCCTTTTGTCATTTTGTTGCCCTACTTCTCGATATCAAGACTGATGATAACACTTCTTACTATCCCCATCCTTTCACCTATCGCTGTAGTTCAGTCGAGTATCTTCATTCTTTTACCAAATCCAAACCAGAAAACTAATTTATTGTTGATGATTTGTGGTCTCGAACATTAACTCCTCAAATCCTCCAAGTAGGACTTCCACATGAATCGACAATGGCCTTGAAAAAGAAATTAATTACTTACTCTCCTTAATATCTGTCACGCTAATTTGGACTGGCACAAGAATTAGCTTCTTGACTATCCTTCGACCCCGAAGCACAAATGATTCATTATGAAGTGTCGAGATTAAAGGAATTTAACCAAATTTTTTAAATGAACCATCAAAAAATGAGTGGAGAATATCATTGGCTCGACCTTATGGTGCACGAAATTGCAATCACACTTTTGCAATTCCGCACAACTAACCAGCAAGTGCACTGGGTCGTCCAAGTAATACCTTACGTGGGTAAGGGTCGATCCCACGGAGATTGTCTGCTTGAAGCAAGCTATGGTTATCTTGTAACTCTTAGTCAGGATATCAATAATTATCAGGATTGATTGTAAAAAGTAAAAGAACATGAAATAAGTACTTGTTTTGCAGTAATGGAGAACAGGTTGAGGTTTTGGAGATGCTCTATCTTCTGAATCTCTGCTTTCCTACTGTCTTCTTCTTCATGCACGCAAGGCTTCTTCCATGGCAAGCTGTATGTAGGGTTTCACCGTTGTCAATGGCTACCTCCCATCCTCTCAGTGAAAATGTTCAACGCACCCTGTCACGGCAAGGCTATCCATCTGTCGGTTCTCAATCAGGCCGGAATAGAATCCAGTGATTCTTTTGCGTCTGTCACTAACGCCCCGCCCTCAGGAGTTTGAAGCTCGTCACAGTCATTCAATCATTGAATCCTACTCAGAATACCACAGACAAGGTTTAGACCTTCCGGATTCTCTTGAATGCCACCATCAGTTCTAGCTTATACCACGGAGATTCTGATTAAAGAATCCAAGAGATATCTACTCAATCTAAGGTAGAACGGAGGTAGTTGTCAGGCACACGTTCATAGGTGAGAATGATGATGAGTGTCACGGATCATCATATTCATCAAGTTTAGCAACAAGTGATATCTTAGAATAGAAGCAAGCGTGGTTGAATGAAAAACAGTAGTAATTGCATTAATCCATCAAGACACAGCAGAGCTCCTCACCCCCAACCATGGGGTTTAGAGACTCATGCTATAGAGAATACAATGAGAAACGTGTAAAGTGTCTTGAGGTAGAGATACAATGTCAAAAGGTCCTATTAATAGTGAACTAGTAACCTAGGATATACAGAAATGAATAAATGACGTAAAAATTCACTTCCGGGGTCCTTTTGGTGTGTGCTTGGGCTAAGAATTGAAGCTTTCATGTGTAGAGACTTTTTCTGGAGTTAAACGCCAGCTTTTGTGCCAGTTTGGGCGTTTAACTCCAATTTTTGTGCTAGTTCCGGCGTTAAACGCCGGGAATTCTGAAGCTGATTTGCAACGCCAGTTTGGGCCATCAAATCTCGGGCAAAGTATAGACTATTATACATTGCTGGAAAGCCCAGAATGTCTACTTTCCAACGCAATTAAGAGCGCACTAATTGGGCTTCTGTAGCTTCAGAAAATCCACTTCGAGTGCAGGGAGGTCAGAATCCAACAACATCTGCAGTCCTTTTCAGCCTCTGAATCAGATTTTTGCTCAGGTCCCTCAATTTCAGCCAGGAAATACCTGAAATCACAGAAAAACACACAAACTCATAGTAAAGCCCAGAAAAGTAAATTTTAAATAAAGACTAATAAAAACATGCTAAAAACTAACTAAAATGTACTAAAACATACTAAAAACAGTGCCAAAAAGCGTATAAATTATCCGTTCATCACAACACCAAACTTAAATTGTTGCTTGTCCCCAAGCAACTGAAAATCAAATAGAATAAAAAGAAGAGAATATACTATAGACTCCAAAATATCAAAGAAACTTAGCTCCAATTAGATTGAGCGGGACTAGTAGCTTTTTGCTTCTGAACAGTTTTGGCATCTCACTTTATCCTTTGAAGTTTAGAATGATTGGCATCTATAGGAACTCAGAATTCAGATAGTGTTATTGATTCTCCTAGTTAAGTATGATGATTCTTGAACATAGCTACTTTATGAGTCTTGGCTGTGGCCCAAAGCACTCTGTCTTCCAGTATTACCACCGGATACATATATGCCACAGACACATAACTAGGAGAACCTTTTCAGGTTGTGACTCAGCTTTGCTAGAGTCCCTAATAAGAGGTGTCCAGGGTTCTTAAGCACACTCTTTTTGCCTTGGATCACTTTTTATAAATTTTTTTCTTTTTTTTCTTTTCATTTTTTTTTGAATTCACTGCTTTTTCTTGCTTCAAGAATCAATCTGATAATTTTTCAGATCCTCAATAACATTTTTCCTTTTTCATCATTCTTTCAAGGGCCAACAATTTTAACATTCTTGAACAACAAATTCAAAAGACATATGCACTGTTCAAGCATACATTCAGAAAACAAAAAGTATTGTCACCACATCAAACTAATTAAGCTAGTTTTATAGATGAATTCGAAATCCTGTACTTCTTGTTCTTTTGTGATTAAAAACATTTTTCATCTAAGAAAGGTGATGGATTCATAGGACATTTATAACTTTAAGGCATAGACACTAAGACACTAATGATCATAAGACACAAATATAGATAAACATAAGCATAAAAATTCGAAAAACAGAAAAACAAAGATCAAGGAAATTAAAGAACGGGTCCACCTTAGTGATGGCGGCTTGTTCTTCCTCTTGAAGATCTTATGGAGTGCTTGAGCTCCTCAATGCCTCTTCCTTTTCTTTGTTGCTCCCCTCTCATGATTCTTTGATCTTCTCTAATTTCATGGAGGAGGATGGAATGTTCTTGGTGCTCCACCCTTAGTTGTCCCATGTTGGAACTCAATTCTCCTAGGGAGGTGTTGATTTGCTCCTCATAGTTTTGTGGAGGAAAGTGCATCCCTTGAGATGAATCTCTCTATCTCCCATGACTCGGAGGTGGAAGCTTTTGCCTTCCCTTTCCTCTTTCTAGAGGTTTCTCCGGCCTTAGGTGTCATAAATGGTTATGAAGAAACAAAAAGCAATGCTTTTACCACACCAAACTTAGAAGGTTTGCTCGTCCTCGAGCAAAAGAAGAAAGAAGAGAGAGAGTGGTGGGGTAGGTGGGGATCATGTGGGGTCCACAGATCCTGAAGTGTCAAGGATAATTCATCCCTGCACCAAGTGGCGAGCAAAAATGCTCCTTCTGCCAATCCTGGCGTTAAACGCCAGGCTGGTGTCCATTTCTGGCGTTTAACGCCAGCTTGGTGCCCATTCCTGGCGTTAAACGCCAGTCTGGTGCCCCTTTCTGGCATTAAACGCCCAGAATGGTGCCAGACTGGGCGTTAAACACCCATTTGCTGCCCTTACTGGCGTTTAAACGCCAGCAAGCTTTTCCTCCAGGGTGTGCTATTTTTTTTTCTGTTTTTCATTCTATTTTTGCTTTTTCAATTATTTTTGTGACTTCCCATGATCATCAACCTATAGAAAACATAAAATAACAAAGGAGAATAGATAAATATAACATTGGGTTGCCTCCCAACAAGCGCTTCTTTAATGTCAGTAGCTTGACAGTGGGCTCTCATGGAGCCTCACAGATGTTCAGAGCAATGTTGGAACCTCCCAACACCAAACTTAGAGTTTGAATGTGGGGGTTCAACACCAAACTTAGAAGTTGGTTGTGGCCTTCCAACACCAAACTTAGAGTTTGACTGTGGGGGCACTGTTTGACTCTGTTTTGAGAGAAGCTTTTCATGCTTCTTCCCTTTCCTGTCTGCAAACCATGGTACTTCCTGAATGGCGAAGAGTTGCTCATCCAGAAAGGTTTCAGAGATCTCAGTAGGAGGGAGGGATACTCCTGCTACTGGTTCTATCCGGGACAGGTGATCAGCTACTTGATTCTCTGTCCCTTTTCTGTCTCTTATTTCTATATCAAACTCTTGCAGAAGCAACACCCATCTTATGAGCCTGGGTTTTGAATCCTGCTTTGTGAGTAGATATTTAAGAGCAGCATTGTCAGTGTACACAATCACTTTTGATCCTACTAGATAGGATCTAAACTTGTCAATGGCATAAACCACCAAGTAACTCTTTTTCTGTGGTTGTCTAATTCTTCTGTGCATCATTTAAAACACGGCTAGCATAATAAATGACATGCAGAAGCTTGTTATGCCTCTGTCCCAACACTGCACCTATGGTATGGTCACTGGCATCACACATTAGTTCGAATGGTAATGTCCAGTCTGGTGCAGAGATGACTGGTGCTGTGACTAGCTTAGCTTTCAGAGTCTCAAACGCCTGCAGACACTCCTTATCAAAGATAAATGGCGTGTCAGCAGCTAGCAGATTACTCAGAGGTTTGGTAATTTTTGAAAAATCCTTTATAAACCTTCTGTAGAATCCTGCATACCCCAAAAAGCTTCTGATTGCCTTAACATTGGTATGTGGTGGTAATCTTTCAATTACCTCCACCTTAGCTTGATCCACCTCTATTCCTTTGTTTGAAATTTTATGCCCAAGGATAATCCCTTCAGTCACCATAAAGTGACATTTTTCCCAGTTTAAGACCAGGTTAGTCTCTTGGCACCTTTTCAGGACAAGTGCTAAATGATCAAGACAGGAGCTGAATGAGTCTCCAAATACTGAGAAATCATCCATGAAGACTTCCAGGAACTTCTCTACCATATCAGAGAAGATAGAGAGCATGCACCTCTGAAAGGTTGCAGGTGCATTGCACGGACCAAAAGGCATCCTTCTGTAGGCAAATAATCCAGAAGGACATGTGAATGCTATTTTCTCTTGGTCCTGAGGATCTACTACAATTTGGTTGTAACCTAAATAGCCATCCAAAAAGCAGTAGTATTCATGACCTGCTAGTCTCTCTAGCATCTGGTCTATGAATGGTAAAGGAAAATGATCCTTTCTGGTGACTGTATTGAGCCTTCTATAGTCGATACACATGCGCCACCCTGTAACTGTTCTTGTAGGAACCAGTTCATTCTTTTCATTATGAACCACTGTCATGCCTCTCTTCTTGGGGACAATGTGGACAGGGCTCACCCAGGGGCTATCTAAAATAGGATAAATAATCCCAGCCTCTAGTAACTTAGTGACCTCTTTCTGCACCACCTCCTTCATGGTTGGATTCAGCCACCTCTGTGGTTGAACCACTGGCTTAGCATCATCCTCCAATAGGATCTTGTGCATGTATCTTGCTGGGCTAATGCCCTTAAGATCACTTATGGACCACCCAAGAGCTGTCTTGTGTGTCCTTAACACTTGAATTAGTGCTTCCTCCTCCTGTGGATTTAAAGCAGAGCTTATGATCACTAGAAAAGTGTAACCTTCTCCCAGAAATGCATATTTCAGGGATGGTGGTAGTGGTTTGAGCTCGGATTTAGGAGGTTTATCCTCTTCTTGAGGAATTTTCAGAGGTTCTTTTATTTCCTCTGGTTCCTCCAAATCAGGCTGAACATCTTTAAAGATATCCTCTAGTTCTGATTCGAGACTCTCAGTCATATTGATCTCTTCCACCAAGGAGTCAATAATATCAACGCTCATGCAGTCATTTGACGTGTCTGGATGCTACATAGCTTTGACAACATTTAACTTGAACTCATCCTCATTGACTCTCAGGGTTACTTCCCCTTTTTGGACATCAATGAGAGTTCGTCCAGTTGCTAGGAAAGGTCTTCCTAGAATGAGGGTTGCACTCTTGTGCTCCTCCATTTCCAGCACTACAAAGTCAGTGGGAAAGGCGAATGGCCCAACCTTGACAATCATGTCCTCAATTATGCCTGATGGGTATTTAATGGAGCCATCATCAAGTTGAAGACATATCCGGGTTGGTTTGACCTCTTCAGTCAAGCCGAGCTTTCTGATAGTGGATACAGGGATTAGGTTGATACTTGCCCCAAGGTCACATAGAGCTGTCTTGGTACAAGTACCCTCTAATGTGCATGGTATCATAAAGCTTCCTGGATCTTGAAGCTTCTCTGGTAAGCTTTTCAGAATGACTGCACTGCATTCTTCAGTGAGAAACACTTTTTCAGTTTCTCTCTAATCCTTCTTATGACTTAAGATCTCTTTCATGAACTTAGCATAAGAAGGTATTTGCTCAAGTGCCTCTGCAAACGGAATCTTTATTTCAAGAGTCCTGAGATAATCTGTAAAGCGGGCAAATTGTTTATCCTGTTCCGCTTGGCGGAGTTTCTGAGGATAAGGCATCTTGGCTTTATATTCTTTAACCTTAATTGCTGTAGGTTTATTTCCTACAGAAGTGGTTGGAGAAGCCTGCTTAAGGGGGTTGTTATCAGCACTTACAAGTGTCTAACCCCTTTGTGGCATTTGAACGCCAGACTTGGCTACCCATTGGGCGTTTAACGCCACTTTCTTACCCTTTTCTGGCGTTTGAACGCCTGAATCATTCCTCTCTGGGCTCTTACTGTCTTCAGAGGGATTTTGGGTAGTGGTTTGGTTATCCTCTGTCAGTTGTTCCTTTCTTGGCTTTTTGCCACTTTGAGCTGAATTATTCAATGTCTTCCCACTCCTTAGTTGAACTGCTTGACATTCTTCTATTATTTATTTAGATAGCTGCTGTTTTGTCTGATTCAACTGTGATTCTATATTCTTGTTAGCAATTTTGGTTTCTTGGAGCATCTCTTTAAATTCTGCTAATTGTTTTGTCATTAGGAGTAATTGCTAATTAAGCTCAATAATCTGTTCTTGAGGATTAGGATCAGTAGTTACTGCCATAGCTTCTTCTTTTGTAGAGGACTCATTGCTTGAGTATAGATGTTGATTTCTAGCAATAGTATCTATGAGCTCTTGAGCCTCTTCAATCGTCTTCCTCATATGTATAGATCCACCAGCTGAGTGGTCTAGGGACATCTGAGCTTTTTCTGTAAGCCCATAGTAGAAGATGTCTAACTGTACCC
>NC_029775.3:75047753-75049190 GCF_000817695.3 Arachis duranensis
GATCTTTTACAGCAAATGGAAACAGTAATAGTCTGTAGACATCCTGATCTACCTATTTATCACGTACTGTGTTAGCAATTTGTAAGAACTGTGCCAGAAACTCAGTAGGTTCTTCCTGTGGAAGACCAGAATACTGGCAATTTTACAGCACCATGATAATGAGCTGAGGATTCAACTCAAAACTACTGACTCCGATGGAGGGTATATAGATACTACTCCCATATGAAGCAGTAGTGGGGTTAATGACCCCAGAGTCCTTCTGGACTGCTCAATTCCACTTAGGTCCATGATGGAGAAAGGGAGATGATGCAGATATTATTTTATTTTTATTATTTTTTTTATTTTAATTAAAAGTGACCGAAAATAATAAAATAAAATAAATTGAACATAAAATAAAATTTCGAAAAATAAAATCAAAGCAAATTAAAAACTAAATTAAATAATTAATTAAAAAGATTTTGGAATTATCAATTAAAAAGATATGATTGAAAAGATATGATTGCAAAAAAAATGATTGAAAAGATATGATTGAAGAAATTAAAAAGATTTGATTTTTGAAAAAGATTTGAGAAGATCAATTTTTAAAATTAGAATTTTGACTTGACTAAAAAAAAGATATGATTTTGAAAATCTTTGACTAATTTAATGCAAAATTTCGAAAATTATGAGTAAAATAAGGAAAGGATATTTTTTTGATTTTTAAATTTTAATGAGGAAAGAGAAAAACAACAAAAAGACATTTTAGATCAAAACAAAGAGAATAAACAAGAAAACTTTGAATGTCAAGATGAACACCAAGAACACTTTGAAGATCAAGATGAACACCAAGAACAATTTTTAGAAAATCAAACACAAATTTTCAAAAATTTAAAAGAAAACACAAAGAAGACACCAAACTTAAAATATGAAACTAAACTCAAATAAAAGACTCTAAACCAACAAAAATAAAATATTCCTAATCTAAGCAACAAGATAAACCGTCAGTTGTCCAAACTCGAACAATCCCCGGCAACGGCGCCAAAAACTTCGCACAACTAACCAGCAAGTGCACTGGGTCGTCCAAGTAATACCTTACGTGAGTAAGGGTCGATCCCACGGAGATTGTCGGCTTGAAGCAAGCTATGGTTACCTTGTAACTCTTAGTCAGGATATCAATAATTATCAGGGTTGATTGTGAAAAGTAAAAGAACATGAAATAAGTACTTGTTTTGCAGTAATGGAGAATAGGTTGAGGTTTTGGAGATGCTCTATCTTCTGAATCTCCGCTTTCCTACTGTCTTCTTCTTCATGCATGCAAGGCTTCTTCCATGGCAAGCTGTATGTAGGGTTTCACCATTGTCAATGGCTACCTCCCATCCTCTCAGTGAAAATGTTCAACGCGCTCTGTCACAGCACGGCTAATCATCTGTCGGTTCTCAATCAGGTTGGAATAGAATC
>NC_029775.3:75049282-75064077 GCF_000817695.3 Arachis duranensis
TGACAAGGTTTAGACCTTCCGGATTCTCTTGAATGCCGCCATCAGTTCTAGCTTATACCACGAAGATTCTGATTAAAGAATCCAAGAGATATCTACTCAGTCTAAGGTAGAACGGAGGTGGTTGTCAGGCACACGTTCATAGGTGAGAATGATGATGAGTGTCACGGATCATCATATTCATCAAGTTTAAGAACAAGTGATATCTTAGAATAGAAGCAAGCGTGATTGAATGAAAAACAGTAGTAATTGCATTAATCCATCAAGACACAGCAGAGCTCCTCACCCCCAACCATGGGGTTTAGAGACTCATGCTGTAGAGGATACAATGAGAAACGTGTAAAGTGTCATGAGGTAGAGATACAATGTCAAAAGGTCCTATTAATAGTGAACTAGTAACCTAGGATATACAGAAATGAGTAAATGACGTAAAAATCCACTTTCGAGGTCCACTTGGTGTGTGCTTGGGCTGAGCATTGAAGCTTTCATGTGTAGAGACTTTTTCTGGAGTTAAACGCCAGCTTTTGTGCCAGTTTGGGCGTTTAACTCTAATTTTTGTGCCAGTTCCGGCGTTAAACGCCGGGAATTCTGAAGCTGATTTGCAATGCCGGTTTGGGCCATCAAATCTCGGGCAAAGTATGAACTATTATACATTGCTGGAAAGCCCAGGATGTATACTTTCCAACGCAATTGAGAGCGTGCTAATTGGGTTTTTGTAGCTCCAGAAAATCCACTTCGAGTGTAGGGAGGTCAGAATCCAACAACATCTGCAGTCCTTTTCAGCCTCTGAATCAGATTTTTGCTCAGGTCCTTCAATTTCAGCCAGAAAATACCTGAAATCACAAAAAAACACACAAACTCATATTAAAGCCCAGAAAAGTGAATTTTAGTAAAAACTAATAAAACATGCTAAAAACTAACTAAAATGTACTAAAAACAGTGCCAAAAAGCGTATAAATTATCCGCTCATCACCTTACTCGCTGCTTTCTATCAACGCCTTCTTTCCATAAGTGGTGGTCGGCTTCTTATGCGTCTCATTGCCATTCGATTGTCCAAGCTCTTTCTAACTTACTCCTTCTTGCTGCGCAAATTACTACAGCATCAAAGAAGACTAAAGGTGAGTATGTCGAAAAGATTATTAAATTCAAGAAGTATTACAAGGTTAAATGGCATTTTAGAAAGGTAAGGAATGATTTCAATTAGGCCTTAGATGGATGGAAAAAGAATAAGGAAACACACTTATATAAATATCTCGAGCGTTATTTACAAGCTTTTACTCGAGATCCTTAGCACTAAAGAAATCTTTTATGCGTCCTTTCAAGTTTCTTTCTTTTTCTAATGCCCTTCTTAGTCGATTGCCTAACCCTTCTAAAGGAGCCTTAGGAGTGAATTACTGACTTTAAAAAAATGACCCGAGAACACTGGGTGTAAATACAACTAGTGTCGTTCATTATTGAGGAACCAATGATAAAATTCATGGTTGAACAACGATTGCTGTATATCTGAAAGAGTATTTATGTCGGTTAGGAATTTTCACAAAATAGTTCCTTTGATAGTATAGTTTCCAACCAACAAACAACACTCAATCAAAGTTTTAAATTTCGTTGTCACAAGTAAAAACCCCAATAAAAATTGGGAGTATTTAAACCTTGAGTTGTCTCACAAGGAATTGCAATGAAGTGCTCAATTATTGGCCATGAAGGAACAAGGGGGTTTGATTTGCAATTGGCAAGAAAATATAAAAGGAAGAAAGTAAATACATAATTGACTAATAAAGGAAAGGAAAGACTCATGGCTAAGGCTTGGAAATTGAGATCACCATCCTTGTCTACAAACCATATATTGACAATTATGGGGGGACCAACCCATAAAGTCTACTTCTATACTTAAAGTAAGTCAAATAGGTTTGGTCAACATCAACCCACAAGTCCCAAGCTAGCTACTTATTGACTTAGTAGTAGGCTAGTGTTAATGGGTATGAGATTGACCAGTAAGGGTTCTCAAATCACCAATTCAATGAGACCCAATGACTCAAGGTCACCCAATTCCCTTAGCCTAGGCCAAGAGTGTAGAAAACTACTCTAACACTAGTGAAAACATTTCATCAAACACCTAGAGTGCAATAAAATTAAACATCACAAAATGCAAGAACTAATGAAACCCATAACTAACATAAGCAAGAAATCAACAATAGCAACTAAGATAAACATAAAGAGACATGGAAACATAAAATTGCATTAGAGAAAATAAAAATACAACAAGGGTTCATGAAAGTAAAAATGGCAAAATAAGGAAATTAACAAGAAGAACTAAGAAGATTAAGACAATAGAACAATAAAATATAAAGAGAGTTGAACTAAAAAAAAGAATTAAAACTTGGATTTAAGGAAAATTTGACCTAAATTACCCTAAATTCTAGAGAGAAGGGAGAGCTTCTCTCTCTAGAATTCTAACCTAAAACATGATGAAAACTAAACTATGACTACTCACTCCCATTCCCTTGCAATTCTTGGGTTCAAAAGCATCAGAAATGAGCTGGATTTGGGCCTCCTTCAGCTCAGAAATTGCCCCCAGTGTATTGCCTTTAAGTTGGTCACGTGCCGCTTGTCTTGCGTATGCATGGGTCACACGTACACGTCACTGGTGAATCCTCTCCTCATGCGTACGCATCGATGACGCGTGCGCATGGCCTTGAGTCCTCCAAATGCTCATTTTCCATGAATTCTCCTTTTTGCATGCTTTTCTCTTCACTCCTTTGATCCATTCATTGCCTTTTAACCCTGAATCACTAACAAACATATCAAGGCACCGAGTGGAATCATAGTGGAATAAATTTAACCAAGTAAAGGCGTAAAAAGCATATTTTTACTTTTAAGCACAACTTAGGAGAAATTCACAAAACCATGCTATTTCATTGAATAAATGTGAGATAAGTTGATAAAATTCTCTGAATTTAACATAAGATAAACCACAAAATTGGAGTTTAGCAAACCTTCCCACACTTAAAGTAAGCATGTCCTCATGCTAAACCAAGAAAGACAAGAAATGGGGTATGAAAATTTATTCAATGAAAATAAACTATATGCACCTATCTACATACATGCAACTGAATGCAAAATGCTTCTACCTACTTGGTTAAAAGTAAATCAATCTCCAAGAACACGTATGAACATGTAGGGTTAAGATAATATGATTATTCATAAATTCCACCAATTCAAATATCAAAATGAAGTATAAACAAACTTGCACGAAGAAAGCTCATGAAAGCTGGGAATAAGGAATTGAGCATCAAACCCTCATCGGAAGTGTATCCGCTCTAGTCACTCAAGTGTATAGGATTGATTCACTTAATTCTCCTCTAATCATGGTTTCCAAGATTTGTTTTTCATCTAACAATCAATAATTATTCAATGCATGCATACATTTATCATGAGGACTTATTCATAGGTTGTAATGGGGTTAAGGTAAAGGTAAGGATGCATATATGGCCAAGTGGGCTTGAAATTTGAATCTTTGATTAACCTAAGCTCTCACCAAACATATATAACAACCTATACAACTCTAATACAATACCTAGCTACCCATGATTCCCATTTTTTTTCACATACTCATTGATAAACCATTACTTTATGATAAATCTTGTGCTTAAATTGAATGATTTTATCAACTCTTCACCTACTTATTCATATGAATTTGCATGGTTTTACAATTCCTTCCTTAGGATATAACATATGAGAAAACATGTTTCTTATGCTTTAAAATAATTAAATTTAATTATCCTTTATTACCATTCGATGCCGTGACTTGTGTGTTGAGTACTTTTAGGTTTTATAGCGCAGGAATGACTTAAAGGATGGAAAGGAAACATACAAAAATGGAAGGAAAGCACAAATTGGAGTTTTGGAGAAACTGGCAGCGACACGTCCGCATGGACGACGCGAACGCGTGGTTAGCGCAAATTAGCATCAACGCGAGTGCATGGACGACGCGAACGCGTGGCGTGCGAAACACAACTGACGCGGTCTCATGACTGACGTGACCACGTGGAAGAGTAAAACTCCATATGACGTGACCGCGTGACCCACGCAGACGCGTGATGTGCGTGATCTGCAGAATTTGCAGAAGTACATTCCAGTAACTTCTGGGCCCTTTTTGGCCCAGATCCAAGCCTAGAGAACACATATTAAAGGGTTATAAATGGAGGAATCCATCCATTCATGAAGAGGGGGGAGATACTGGATACTTCATACAACAAACATTCATAGATAGTTTTAGATGTAGCTTTTAGAGAGAGAGGTTCTCTCCTCTCTCTTAGGATTAGGATTTAGGACTTAGAATTTCTTTTAACCTTAGGATTATCTCATCTTCATATCAGGTTCAATATTCCTTTATTTTGACTTCTCTTATTTGTTAATTTTATATGTTGCCAAATTGGCTTATGGACCATTCATGTTATGATTTTCTTAATTAATACACATTGAGGTATTTCAGACTTATGATTGCTTCCCTTTCTTTATATAAATAATTTAGATTTTTACTATTGGCTTTGGTTGATTAATTGGTGACTCTTGAGTTGTCAAACTCATCGTGATTGATAATTATTATTCTTGCTGATTAATTTAGACTCCTATAACTCTAGTCTTTCCTTAAGGAGTTGACTAGGACTTTAGGTGTTAAATTAATTTGTCCACTTAACTGACCTTCATAGTTAGAGGTTGATTTAGTGAGAGCAAAAGTATAATTTTCATCACCATTGATAAGGATAACTAGGATAGGACTTCCAGTTTTCATACTTTGCCAAGAGATTTCTTAGTTAGTAATTTATTAATTCTTGTAATCTATTTCTCTTGTTCAAAACCTTTTCAAAACCCAAAAACACTGTTTTCCATAACCAATAGTAAAACATACTTTCCTGCAATTCCTTGAGAAGACGACCCAAGGTTTGAATACTTCGGTTTATAAATTTTATTGGGTTTGTTACTTGTGACAACCAAACGTTTGTACGAAAGGATTTTCTGTTGGTTTAGAAGCTATAGTTACAACGCGACTATTTTTATAAAATTCTTTACTAGCAAAATCCTAACGTCACTCATGCATTCTCTTTAATTCACATTACATATGCATTGTTATTATTACTTTACTTTGGGACATTTTTGTCCCCTTTTTATTGCTTCCTTTTTTTATATTTTTCTTTCTTTAATTTTTCTATTTTTTTCTATATTCTTTTTATTTTTCTTTTCTATTTCTTCTTTTTTTATATTTTTTAAAGATAAAATATATACAAGAGTATCAATGCATATGGTTGAAACATTTAGTGCATGAATATGTACCCAATCCCATGATTTTCAACAAAAATACAAAATACATTTTTACCTCAACCAATGTTTCCAAGTTTTCCATACCCAAATGATACACACCCTCACTAGCCTAAGCTAACCAAAGATCCAAATTAAAAGACATATATTGTTTTTCACTTAGGGATAGTGATGTGCTAAAATTAAGAACAAAAGGGATTGAATAGGCTCAAAATTGGCTAACAATAGTTGATGAAAGGTAGGCTATTTGGGTAAGTGAGCTAAACGAAATGATAGACTCAATCATATAAATGCATTCATACACGAAATAATGAATATAAAGAATCAAACAAATCAAAGATTGCAATCATAGAAAGAGAATAATGCATACAAGAATGGAAATAAGTGGTTATATGATGTAACCACATAATTGGGCTCAAAACTCACATGCTTATGTGTTCTTAGTTCAAAAACCATGTTCCAAAATTAATTCCTTCAAGTAATTTCAACACAAAAATTTTCTTATTCAAATTGGTGGTGTGCCCTAAAATAGTTTTCTTGGAAAAGAAATCATTACTTCAACCAAGTAGTCCTAACAAGAAAAAAGTGGTGGAATATATGCAAATTATAACTATCATGCAATATATCATGAAATGCAATGACTAAATAACAAAGATGATTAAGAATTAGTGTTGGAGAAAGAGGTAATTACCCACAGAGGTCGGTCTTCGACCTTCCCACACTTGAAGATTGCACCGTCCTCGGTGCATGTAAAGATGAGCAAGGTGGATGGGTTGCTACACCTGATGAGCTCCTACCAAAAGATTGTACAGATGACTTGTTTGTTGCCCCCTTTTTCTTTCCATTCTAGGTGGCCAGCCTGAAAGGAGAGAAAAACAAAGAAAATTAAGCCCACAACAAATATATAAAAGCAAATAGAACATAGGCGGGGGCTACTACCAAATAAGAGTAGGGTTCTCAACTACATGGTAGCTACAACATGTAAGTGAGAAAAGAGTATAAGCTAAGGCATATCAACTACTACTTGATGCAAGAGTAAAGTCAAATTATGAAGAGCACTCAGAAGCATCAATTTCAAACAAGAATTGACACAAACAAGATTAGTGATAAGCATGAGGGTATTTGGTCCCATCCTAACTCAATGATAATGAGGCACAAAAACAAAGAATAATGAGTTAGAAAGGACTAAAGCACTAATCTTGTGTGTGGACCAAATATTACAATTAATACTAAACAAGTCACAAAGTACCAAAATAATGCAAGAATTTCTCAACAGTTGAGTAGGAGAATTCAACACCAATATTAGAATAAGAAACTTAGAAAAGAAAAGAAGAACACGTTATATAAAAAAATAAAATTAAAATACAATGAATGAATGAATAAAAATAAGCAAATGCAACATACAAAAGAAAATGAAAAAAAATAAGAAAAATGAGAAGTGGAATTTTGAAGAGAGGGAGAAGAAGAAAGTAAGAAAGAAAAAAGAGAGAAGAAGAAAGGTAGAAAGAAAGAAGAAGGAGAGAAGAAGAAAGAAGAAGAAAGGAACAAAAACAGGAGAGAAACAAGGCGCGAAGTCGACGCGCATGCATGGGCCACGCGTGCACGCGAAAAGCAAGGGAGGCATGTGACGCGTAAGCCTCCCACACGTGTATGTGTGATATGCAGAAAAGAGAAGGTGACGCGTACGCGTCAGCCGCGCGTACGCGTGGGGCTAAATTGTGCTCTTCGCACAAAAGCAGCACCACTCCAGCGCAAACTCTCTGATTTTTGTACCAGGAGTCCCAATATAGGCCTATGACGCATACACATCGTCCACGCTCACGCGTGGCCGTGTGAAAATGACCAGTGATGTGTACCTCATCCACGCCTATGCGTGGAACGCCCTGATGAGCGGATAATTTATACGCTTTTTGGCATTGTTTTTAGGTAGTTTTTAGTAGGATCTAGCTACTTTTAGGGATGTTTTTATTAGTTTTTATGTAAAATTCATATTTCTGGACTTTACTATGAGTTTGTGTATTTTTCTATGATTTCAGGTATTTTCTGGCTGAAATTGAGGGACCTGAGCAAAAATCTGATTCAGGCTGAAAAAGGACTGCTGATGTTGTTGGATTCTGACCTCCCTGCACTCGAAATAGATTTTCTGGAGCTACATAACTTCAAATGGCGCGCTCTTAATTGCGTTGGAAAGTAGATATCCAGGGCTTTTCAGCAATATATAATCATCCATACTTTATTCGAGCTTAGACGATGCAAACTGGCATTCAACGCCAACTCCATGCTGCATTCTGGAGTAAAACGCCAGAAACACGTCACAAACCAGAGTTAAACGCCAAAAACATGTTACAACTTGGCGTTTAAATCCAAGAGAAGCATCTGCACGTGTAAAGTTCAAGCTCAGCCCAAGCACACACCAAAGTGGGCCCCAGAAGTGGATTTCTGCATTTAGACTTATTCTGTAAACCCTTGTAACTAGTTTAGTATAAATAAGACTCTTTACTATTGTAGTCTTGTCTTTTGATTGATCTTTAATCAGTGTATGCGATTTTAGACCTTCATGGGGGCTGGCCATTCGGCCATACCTGGACCATCACTTATGTATTTTCAACGGTGGAGTTTCTACACACCATAGATTAAGGTGTGGAGCTCTGCTGTTCCTCGAGTATTAATGCAATTACTATTGTTCTTCTATTCTTAGTCTAAGATATCACTCGTACTTCAACCTGATGGATGTGATGATCCGTGACACTCATCATCATCCATCCTTATGAACGCGTGCCTGACAACCACTTCCGTTTTATAAGCGAGAGCTAGAGCGCGTATCTATTGGATTCCTTAATCAGAATCTTCGTGGTATAAGCTAGAATTATTGGCGGCCATTCCTAAGATCCGGAAAGTCTAAACCTTGTCTGTGGTATTCTGAGTAGGATCTGAGATAGGATGACTGTGACGAGCTTCAAACTCGCGAGTGTTGGGTGTAGTGACAGACGCAAAAGAATCATTGGATTCTATTCCGACATGATCGAGAACCAACAGATGATTAGCCGTGCTGTGACAGAGCATTTGGACCATTTTCACTGAGAGGATAGGAAGTAGCCATTGACGCTGGTGAAACCCAAACATACAGCTTGCCATGGAAAGGAGTAAGAATGATTGGATGAAAGCAGTAGGAAAGCAGAGATGCAGAAGGAACACAGTATCTTCATGTGCTTATCTGAAATTCTCACCAATGACTTACATAAGTATCTCTATCTCTATTTTATGCTTTATTTATCTTCATATTCGAAAACCATTATAACCATTATTATCCGCCTGACTGAGATTTGCAAGATGACCATAGCTTGCTTCATACCGACAATCTCCGTGGGATCGACCCTTACTCACGTAAGGTATTACTTGGGCGACCCAGTGCACTTACTGGTTAGTTGTGCGAAGTTGTGACAAAGTGTGATTCACGTTTGAGAGCTCCAAGTCTTTAGCGCTATTGTTGATGATCACAATTTCGTGCACCAAGTTTATGGCGCCGGGGATTGTTTGAGTTTGGACAACTGACGGTTCATCTTGTTGCTCAGATTAGGTAATTTTCTTTTCAAAAAGTCCTTAAAAATCTTTCAAAAATTTTTTTCTTCTTTTTCGTTTTTCCACAATTAATTTTTGAAAATTCCAAAAAAATTATAAAATCATAAAAATAAAAAATATTTTGTCTTTTTTTGTTTGAGTCTTGAGTCAATTTTTAAGTTTGGTGTCAAATGCATGTTTTTTAAAATTTATGCATTTTTTCAAAAAATTCATGTATGGTATTCTTCATGATCTTCAAGTTTTTCTTGATAAGTCTTCTTGTTTGATCTTCATATTTTCTTGTTTTGTGTCTTTTGTTGTTTTTCATATGCATTTTTGCATTCATAGTGTCTAAACATGAAAAATTTCTAAGTTTGGTGTCTTGCATGTTTTCTTTTCTTGAAAATTTTTCAAAAATAAGTCTTGATGTTCATCTTGATCTTCAAAGTGTTCTTGGTGTTCATCTTGACATTCATAGTGTTCTTGTATGCATCATGTGTTTTGATCCATAATTTTTATATTTTGGGTCAGGTTTGTGTTTTTCTCTCTCATTATTGAAAATTCAAAAATAAAAAATATCTTTTCCTTATTTCTCTCATAAATTTCGAAATCTTTGGGTTGACTTAGCCAAAAAATTTTAAAATTAGTTATTTCTTGTTAGTCAAGTTAAGATTTTAATTTTAAAAATCCTATCTTTCCAAAATCTTTTCCAAAAATCAAATCTTTTTCATTTTTCTTTTATGATTTTCGAAAATTTTAAAAATTGATTTCAAAATCTTTTTCTTATCTTTATTTCATGATTTTTGAAAACTTTACTAACAATTAATATGATTGATTTAAAAATTTGAAGTTTGTTACTTTCTTGTTAAGAAAGGTTCAATCTTTAATTTCTAGAATCATATCTTTTAGTTTCTTGTTAGTCAAGTCATCAATTTTAAAAATCAAATCTTTTTCAACCATATCTTTTCAATCATATCTTTTCAAATCATATCTTTTTCAAAATCAATTTCAAAATCTTTTCTAACTTCCTATCTTTTCAAAATTGAATTTCAAATCTTTTTCAACTAACTAATTGACTTTTTGTTTGTTTCTTATCTTTTTCAAAACCATCTAACTACTTTTCTCTCTCTAATTTTTGAAAATCCCTCACCCTTTCTCAAAATTCTTTTAATTAACTAATTGTTTCAAATTTTAATTTTAATTTTATTTCTTCTCTTAATTTTTGAAAATCACTAACTTTTTTTTAAATTAATTTTCGAAATTCTCTCCCTCTCATCTCTTTCTATTTATTTTATTTATTTACTAACACTCCTCTTCATCTTAAAATTTGAACCCTCTCTTCTCCTCTGTGTTCGAATTTTTTCTCTTCTTCATTCTTATTTTTCTTTTCTTCTACTCACATAAAGGAATCTCTATACTGTGACATAGAGGATTCCCCTTCTTTTCTATTCTCTTCTTTTTCATATGAGCAGGAGCAAGGACAAGGACATTCTTGTTGAAGCAGATCCTAAACCTGAAAGGACTCTGAAGAAGAAGCTAAGAGAAGCTAAAGCACAACAATCCAGAAAAAACCTTACAGAGAATCTCGAAAAAGAAGGAGACATGGCCGAACCCAACAATAATGCAAGGAGGATGCTTGGTGATTATACTACACCTAGTTCCAATTTTTTTGGAAGAATCATCTCAATCCCTACCATTGGAGTAAACAATTTTGAGCCGAAACCTTAACTAGTTGCTCTAATGCAACAGAACTGCAAGTTTCATGGACTTCCAGCAGAAGATCCTTATCAGTTTTTAACTGAGTTCTTGCAGATCTGTGATACTGTTAAGACTAATGGAGTAGATCCTGAAGTCTACAGGCTCATATTTTTCCCTTTTGCTGTAAGAGACAGAGCTAGAACATGGTTGGACTCACAACCTAAAGATAGCCTGGACTCTTGGGATAAGCTAGTCACGGCCTTCTTGGCCAAGTTCTTTCCTCCTCAAAAGCTGAGCAAGCTTAGAGTGGATGTTCAGACCTTCAAGCAAAAAGATGGTGAATTCCTCTATGAAACTTGGGAAAGATACAAGCAGTTGACCAAAAAGTGACCTTCTGACATACTTTCAGAGTGGACCATTTTGGATATATTCTATGATGGTCTATCTGAGTTCTCTAAGATGTCACTGGACCATTCTGCAGGTGGATCCATTCACCTAAAGAAAACGCCTGCAGAAGCTCAAGAACTCATTGACATGGTTGCAAATAACCAATTCATGTACACCTCTGAGAGGAATCATGTGAGTAATAGGATGCCTCAGAAAAGGGGAGTTCTTGAAATTGATGCTCTGAATGCCATATTGGCTCAGAACAAAATATTGACCTAGCAAGTCAACATGATTTCTCAGAGTTTGAATGGATGGCAAAATGCATCCAACAGTACTAAAGAGGCATCTTCTGAAGAAGAAGATTATGATCCTGAGAACCCTGCAATAGTAGAGGTGAATTACATGGGTGAACCCTATGGAAACACCTATAATTCCTCATGGAGAAATCATCCAAATTTCTCATGGAAGGATCAACAAAAGCCTCAACAAGGCTTTAATAATGGTGGAAGGAACAGGCTTAGCAATAGCAAGCCTTTTCCATCATCTTCTCAGCAACAGACAGAGAATGCTGAGCAGAACCCCTCTAGCCTAGCAAACATAGTCTCTGATATATCTAAAGACACTTTAAGTTTCATGAGTGAAACAAGGTCTTCCATTAGAAATTTGGAGGCACAAGTGGGTCAGCTGAGTAAGAAAATCACTGAAACTCTCCCAAGCAATATAGAAGAGAATCCAAAAAGAGAGTGTAAGGCCATTGATATAATCAATATGGCCGAATGCACAAAAGAGGAGAAGGACGTGAATCCTAGTGAGGAAGACCTCCTGGGACATCCTCTGAACAAAAAGGATTTCCAAACTGAGGAACCTAAGGAATCTGAGGCTCACCTAGAGACCATAGAGATTCCATTGAACCTCCTTTTACCATTCATGAGCTCTGAGAACTATTCTTCCTCTGAAGAGGATGAAGATGTAACTGAAGAGCAAGTTGCTCAATATCTAGGAGCCATCATGAAGCTGAATGCCAAGTTGTTTGGTAATGAGACTTGGGAAGGTGAATCTCCCTTGCTCATTAGTGAACTAGATACATGGGTTCAGCAAACTCTACCTCAAAAGAAACAAGATCCTGGTAAATTGTTAATATCATGTACCGTAGGCACCATAACCTTTGTGAAGCTCTATGTGACATAGGGTCAGGTATAAATCTTATGCCACTCTCTGTAATGGAGAAATCGGGGATCTTTGAGGTACAAGCTGCAAGAATCTCATTAGAGATGGCAGACAAGTCAATAAAACAAGCTTATGGATTGGTAGAGGACGTGTTAGTGAAGGTTAAAGGCCTTTACATCCCTGCTGATTTCATAATCTTAGACACTGGGAAGGATAAGAATAAATCCATCATTCTTGGAAGACCCTTCCTAGCCACAGCAAAAGCTGTGATTGATGTTGACAGAGGTGAATTAGTCCTTCAATTGAATGGGGACTACCTTGTGTTTAAAGCTCAAGGTTATTCCTCTGCAACCATGGAAAAGAGGCACGATAAGCTTCTCTCAATACAGAGTCAAACAAAGCCCCCACAATCAAACTCTAAGTTTGGTGTTGGGAGGTCCCAACAATGCTCTGAACCTCTGTGAAGCTCCATGAGAGCTCACTGTCAAGCTATTGACATTAAAGAAGCGCTTATTGGGAGGCAACACAATTTTTATTTATCTATACTTCTATTGTTCTTTTATGTTTTATTAGGTTTATGATCATGTGGAGTCACAAAACAATTGCAAAAATTAAAAATAGAATAAAAAATAGCAGAAGAAAAAGCACACCCTCGAGGAAGAGCTTACTGGTGTTTAAACGCCAGTAAGGAGCATCTGGCTGGCGTTTAACGCCAGAACAGAGCATGAAGCTGGCGTTAAACGCCAGAAACAAGCAGTAGTCTGGCATTTAAACGCCAGGATTGCACCCTGAGGAAAGCTGGCGTTAAACACCAGAAACAAGCAGCAAAGTGGCGTTTAACGCCAGAAACAAGCATAGAGCTGGCGTTCAACGCCGAAACAAGCATCAGTCTGGTGTTAAACGCCAGGATTGCATACAGATGGCATTTTACATGCCTAAATGGTGCAGGGATGAGAAATTCTTGACACCTCAAGATCTGTGAACCTCACAGGATCCCTACCTACCTTCTTCCTCTCTCTCACACCTTTTCATAACACTCTTCCCCAAACATCATTCACCAATCACCTCAATCACTCTTCCTCATCACCTCTCCACCACTCACATCCATCCTCTCTTCCCCATAAACCCCACCTACCTTCAAATTCAAAATCTCTTTCCCACCCAAACCCACCCTAAATGACTGAACCCTTACCCCTCTCCCTCCACTATATAAACTCCCCCATCCTTCTTCATTTTCACACAACACCACCCTCTCTTCTCCTCTTTGGCCGAAACCTACACAAACTCCTCTATCTCTTCTTCTTCTTCATCTATTCTTTCTTCTTTTGCTCGAGGACGAGCAACATTCTAAGTTTGGTGTGGTAAAAGCATAGCTTTTTTTGTTTTTCCACAACCATTGATGGCACCTAAGGCCGGAGAAACCTCTAGAAAGAGAAAAGGAAAGACAAAAGCTTTCACCTTCGAGTCATGGGAGATGGAGAGATTCATCTCAAAAGCCTATCAAAACCACTTCTATGAAGTTGTGGCCAAGAAGAAGGTGATCCCTGAGGTCCCTTTCATGCTCAAGAAAAATGAGTATTCGGAGATCCGACATGAGATCCAAAGAAGAGGTTGGGAAGTTCTTACCAACTTCATTCAACAAGTTGGAATCTTAATGGTTCAAGAGTTCTATGCCAATGCATGGATCACTAGGAACCATGATCAACGTATGAACCCAAATCCAAAAATTTATCTTACAATGGTTCGGGGAAAATGCTTAGATTTCAGTCCGGAAAATGTAAGGTTGGCATTCATCTTGCCTATGATGCAAGAAGACACACGCCCCTACACTAGAAGGGTCAACTTTGATCAAATGTTAGACCAAGTTCTCATGGACATATGTATGGAAGGAGCTCAATGGAAAAGAGACTCAAAGGGCAAGCCGGTTCAATTGAGAAGATTGGACCTTAAGCCTGTGGCTAGAGGATGGTTGGAGTTCATCCAAAGCTCCATCGTCCCCACTAGCAACCGATCCGAAGTAACTGTGGATCGGGCCATCATAATCCATAGCATCATGATTGGAGAGGAAGTAAAAGTTCATGAAGTCATCTCTCTAGAACTCTACAAAGTAGCCGAAAAGCTGGTGCGCGAAATTGTGAACAATACTTTTTCACAACTCTCATAATCCCCGGTCATGAACCCCAAAAACTTGGTAGTTCAGTACCATGGCATTACACAACTTCGCACAACTAACCAGCAAGTGCACTGGGTCGTCCAAGTAATAAACCTTACGTGAGTAAGGGTCGATCCCACGGAGATTGTTAGTATTGAAGCAAGCTATGGTCATCTTGTAAATCTTAGTCAGGCAAACTCAAATGTATATGGTGATGAACGAAAATAACACAAAGGTAAGGATAGAGATACTTATGTAATTCATTGGTAGGAACTTCAGATAAGCGCATGAAGATGCCTTCCCTTCCGTCTCTCTGCTTTCCTACTGTCTTCATCCAATCCTTCTTACTCCTTTCCATGGCAAGCTCATGTAGGGTTTCACCGTTGTCAATGGCTACCTCCCATCCTCTCAGTGAAAGCGATAGCATATGCTCTGTCACAGCATAGCGGAATTCAGCTGTCGGTTCTCGGTCAGGCCGGAATAGAATCCATCGATTCTTTTGCGTCTGTCACTAACGCCC
>NC_029775.3:75066077-75066650 GCF_000817695.3 Arachis duranensis
TTGAAGATCCTATGGAGTGCTTGAGCTCTTCAATGTCTCTTTCTTGTCTTTGTTGCTCCTCCCTCATGATTCTTTGATCTTCTCTAATCTCATGAAGGATGATGGAGTGTTCTTGATGCTCCACCCTTAGTTGTCCCATGTTGGAACTTAACTCTCCTAGGGAGGTATTTAGTTGCTCCCAATAGTTTTGTGGAGGAAAATTCATCCCTTGAGGAATCTCAGGGATCTCATGATGAGTAGGATCTCTTGCGTACTCCATCCTTTTCTTGGTGATGGGCTTGTCCTCATCAATGGGGATGTCTCCCTCTATGTCAACTCCAACTGAATAACAGAGGTGACAAATGAGATGAGGAAAGGCTAACCTTGCCAAGGTGGAGGTCTTGTCCACCACCTTATAGAGTTCTTGGGCTATAACCTCATGAACCTCTATTTCTTCTCCAATCATGATGCTATGGATCATGATAGCCCGGTCTATGGTAACTTCGGACCGGTTGCTAGTGGGAATGATTGAGCGTTGTATGAACTCTAACCATCCTCTAGCCACGGGCTTGAGGTCATGCCTTCTCAATTGGA
>NC_029775.3:75067231-75068566 GCF_000817695.3 Arachis duranensis
GAGAAGAAAGAGGAGAGTAGAAGAAGAAGAAATGAGGAAGAGGGAGATGGTGGTGTATTCGGACAAAGAGGGGGAGAAGTGGTGTTTAGGTTGTGTGAAAATGAAGGGTTGAAGAAGGGTATATAAAGGAGAGAGGGGGGTAAATGGTTCGGCCATTATGGGTGGGTTTGGGAGGGAAAGTGGTTTGAATTTGAAGGGTGAGGTTGGTGGGGATTTATGGAGGATGGATGTGAGTGGTGAAGAGAAAGATGGGATTTGATAGGTGAAGGGTTTTTGGGGAAGAGGTGTTGAGGTGATTGGTGAATGGGGGAAGAAGAGAGAGAGTGATGGTAGGGTCCTGTGGGGTCCACAGATCCTGTGGTGTCAAGGAAAAGGCATCCTTGCACCAAATGGCATCAAAATCCACGTTTTGAGCCTTTTCTGGCGTTAAACGCCGGGCTGGTGTCCATTCCTGGCGTTTAACGCCAGGTTCTTGCCCTTTCCTGGCGTTTAACGCCAGTCTGGTGCCCCTTTCTGGCGTTAAACGCCCAGAATGGTGCCAGACTGGGCGTTAAACGCCCAACTGCTAGGCTTACTGGCGTTTGAACGCCAGCAGCATCTTCCTCCAGGGTGTGCTGTTTTTCTTCATGTTTTTCATTCTGTTTTTGCTTTTTTCATTATTTTTGTGACTTCTTATGATCATCAACCTACAAAAAAGATAAAATAACAAAAGAAAATAATTAATTATAAAACATTAGGTTGCCTCCCAACAAGCGCTTCTTTAGTGTCACTAGCTTGACAGAGGACTCTCATGGAGCCTCAGAAATGCTCAGAACCGTGTTGGAAATTCCCAACACCAAACTTAGAGTTTGAATGTGGGGGTTCAACACCAAACTTAGAATTTGGTTGTGGCCTCCCAACACCAAACTTAGAGTTTGACTGTGGGGGCACTGTTTGGCTCTGTTTTGAGAGAAGCTCTTCATGCTTCCTCTCCATGATGACAGAAGGATATCCTTGGGCCTTAAACACCAAGGATTCTTCATTCACTTGAATGATCAACTCTCCTCTATCAACATCAATCACAGCCCTTGCTGTGGCTAGGAAGGGTCTGCCAAGGATGAAGGATTCATCCATGCATTTCCCAGTCTCTAGGACTATGAAATCAGTAGGGATGTAATGGTATTCAACTTTAACCAGAACATCCTCTACAAGTCCATGGGCTTGTTTTCTTGAGTTGTCTGCCATCTCCAGTGAGATTTTTGCAGCTTGCACCTCAAAAATCCCTAACTTCTCCATTACAGAGAGAGGCATGAGGTTTACACTTGACCCTAAGTCACACAAGGCCTTCTTAAAGGT
>NC_029775.3:75070212-75071327 GCF_000817695.3 Arachis duranensis
AGAAATCAAAAAGATTTGATTGAAAACTATTTTGAAAAAGATGTGGTTAAGAAGATATGATTGATTTTAAAAAAAGTGATTGAGAAGATATGATTTGAAAAACATTTAAAAAAAATTTGATTTGAAAATTAAAAACTTGACTAACAAGAAAAGATATGATTCAAACATTAAACCTTTCTCAACAGAAAAGGCAACATACTTGAAATGTTGAATCAAATCATTAATTGTTAGTAAGTATCTTTAAAAAAGGAAAGAAATTGATTTTGAAAACATTTGATTGAAAAGATTTGATTTGAAAAAGATTTGATTTTGAAAAACTTTGAAAACTTGAAAAAAAAATTGATTTGAAAACAAAATCCTCCCCCTTGTGCCATCCTGGCGTTAAACGCCCAGAATGGTATCCATTCTGGCGTTTAACGCCCAAAATGCTACCCTTTTGGGCGTTAAACGCCCAACCAGGTACCCTGGCTGGCGTTTAAACGCCAGTCTGTCCTTCTTCACTGGGCGTTTTGAACGCCCAGCTTTTTCTGTGCAATTCCTCTGCTGTATGTTCTGAATCTTCAATTCTCTGTATTATTGACTTGAAAAGACACAAATTAAAAATTTTTTTGGATTTTTAATAATAAGGAAAAAAAATCAAAATGCAACTAGAATCAATTAACGATGCATGCAAGACACCAAACTTAGCAGTTTGTATACTACTGACACTAACAAAATGAAAATGCAAATGAGACACACTAGATACTCAAGTCAATAGAATTCAAAGATCAGATCAAGCAAATCATCAAGAACATCTTGAAGATCAATAAGACATATGAATGCATGCAATTGACACCAAACTTATGATGAGACTAGACTCAAACAACAAATATTTTTGGATTTTATGATTTTGTAAAATTTTTTTGTGTTTTTCGAAAATTAAGTGGAAAAAGGTATCAAAATTCTTAATGAGAATTCCAGGAATCAGTGCAATGCTAGTCTAAGACTCCGGTCCAGGAATTAGACATGGCTTCACAGCCAGCCAAGCTCTCAAAGAAAGCTTCGGTCCAAAACACTAGACATGACCAAAGGTCAGCCAAGCCTTAGCAGATCACTGCTCCAAAAGCAAGATTGAT
>NC_029775.3:75073302-75076155 GCF_000817695.3 Arachis duranensis
AAGCCATCCACCTTGGCAAGGCTAGCTTTTCCTCATCTCATTTTCCATCTATGCTGCTTAGCTGGAGTTGTCATAGAAGGAGACATCCTCATTGAAAAGGACAAGCCCATCACTAAGAAAAGGATGGAGCAAACAAGAGAGCCCATTCATGGATCTCAAGAGACGCATGAGGAAGCTCATCATCAAGAAATTCCTAAGATGCCTCAAGGGATGCATTTTCCTCCAAACAACTATTAGGAACAACACAACACTTCTCTAGAAGGATTGAATCATGACATGAACCAATTAAGGGTGGAACACCAAGAACACTCCATCATTCTCAATGAGATTAGAGAATATCAAAGAGCTATGAGGGAGAAGCAACAAAGGCAAGGAAAAGACATAGAGAAGCTGAAGAACACCATTGGTCCTTCAAGAAGAAGGCGCCACCATCACTAAGGTGGACTCATTCCTTAACTTCCTTGTTCTTATCTCTCTGTTTTTTGGTTTTTAAGCTTCATGTTTGTCTATGTTTGTGTCTTTATTACATGATCATTAGTGTCTAGTAACTATGTCTTAAGGCTATGAATAATTACATGAATCCTTCACGCTTCTTAAATAAGAAATGTTTTTAATTCAAAAGAACAAGAAGTACATGAGTTTTGAATTCATCCTTGAAATTAGTATTAATTATATTGATGTGGTGACAATACTTTTTGTTTTCTGAATGAATGCTTGAATAGTGCATATTTTTTGATCTTGTTGTTTATGAATGTTAAAATTGTTGGCTCTTGAAAGAATGATAAAAAAGAGAAATGTTATTGATTATCTGAAAATCATAAAATTGATTCTTGAAGCAAGAAAAAGCAGTGAAGAACAAAGCTTGCGAAAAAAAGTGGCAAAAAATAATATAAAAGAAAAAGAAAAAGCAAGCAGAAAAAGCCAATAGCCCTTAAAACCAAAAGGCAAGGGTAAAAAGGATCCAAGGCTTTGAGCATCAATGGATAGGAGGGCCCAAGGAAATAAATCCAGGCCTAAGCGGCTAAATCAAGCTGTCCCTAACCATGTGCTTGTGGCATGCAGGTCCAAGTGAAAAGCTTGAGACTGAGTGGTTAAAGTCGTGATCCAAAGCAAAAAGAGTGTGCTTAAGAGCTCTGGACACCTCTAACTGGGGACTTTAGCAAAGCTGAGTCACAATCTAAAAAGGTTCACCCAATCATGTGTCTGTGGCATTTATGTATCCGGTGGTAATATTGGAAAACAAAGTGCTTAGGGCCACGGCCAAGACTCATAAAAGTAGCTGTGTTCAAGAATCAACATACTTAACTAGGAGAATCAATAACACTATCTGAACTTTGAGTTCCTATAAATACCAATCATTCTAAACTTCAAAGGATAAAGTGAGATGCCAAAACTGTTCAGAAGAAAAAAGCTACAAGTCCCGCTCATGTAATTAAAACTAATATTCATTGATATTTTGGGATTTATAGTATATTCTCTTCTTTTTATCCTAATTGATTTTCAGTTGCTTGGGGACAAGCACATATTTAAGTCTGGTGTTGTGATGAGCGGATAATTTATACGCTTTTTGGCATTATTTTTAGGTAGTTTTTAGTAGGATCTAGCTACTTTTAGGGATGTTTTATTAGTTTTTATACAAAATTCAATTTCTGAATTTTACTATGAGTTCGTGTGTTTTTCTGTGATTTTGAGGTATTTTCTGGCTGAAATTGAGGGACCTGAGCAAAAATCTGATAGGAGGCTGAAAAAGGACTACAGATGCTGTTGGATTCTGACCTCCCTGCNATCTGATTCAGGCTGAAAAAGGACTGCTGATGCTGTTGTATTCTGACCTCTCTGCACTCGAAATGGATTTTCTGGAGCTACAGAACTTTAAATGGTGCGCTCTCAACTGCGTTGGAAAGTAGACATCCAGGGCCTTCCAGCAATATATAATAGTCTATAATACTTTATTCGAGCTTAGACGATGCAAACTGGCATTCAACGCCAGTTCCCTGTTGCATTCTGGAGTAAAATGCCAGAAACACGTCAGAAACTAGAGTTAAACGCCAAAAACACGTTACAACTTGGCGTTTAACTCCAAGAGAAGCCTCTACACGTGTAAAGTTCAAGCTCAGCCCAAGCACACACCAAAGTGGGTCCCGAAAGTGGATTTCTGCATTTAGACTTATTTCTGTAAACCCTAGTAACTAGTTTAGTATAAATAAGACTTTTACTATTATAGTCTTGTCTTTTGATTGATCTTTAATCAGTGTATGCAATTTTAGACCTTCATGGGGGCTGGCCATTCGGCCATGCCTGGACCATCACTTATGTATTTTCAACGGTAGAGTTTCTACACACCATAGATTAAGGTGTGGAGCTCTGCTGTTCCTCGAGTATTAATTCAATTACTATTGTTCTTCTATTCAATTCAAGCTTATTCTTATTCTCAGATATCACTCGTACTTCAACCTGATGGATGTGATGATCCGTGACATTCATCATCATCCATCCTTATGAACGCGTGCCTGACAACCACTTCCGTTCTACAAGCGAGAGCTAGAGCGCGTATCTCTTGGATTCCTTAATCAGAATCTTCGTGGTATAAGCTAGAATTATTGCCGGCCATTCCTAAGATTCGGAAAGTCTAAACCTTGTCTGTGGTATTTGATGAGCGGATAATTTGTACGCTTTTTGGCATTGTTTTTAGTATGTTTTTAGTATGATCTAGTTAGTTTTTAGTATATTTTTATTAGTTTTTAGTTAAAATTCACTTTTCTGGACTTTACTATGAGTTTGTGTGTTTTTCTGTGATTTCAGGTATTTTCTGGCTGAAATTGAGGGACCTGAGCAAAAATCTGATTCAGAGAC
>NC_029775.3:75076302-75076439 GCF_000817695.3 Arachis duranensis
CAACGGCGTTGGAAAGTAGACATCCTGGGCTTTCCAGCAATATATGATAGTCCATCCTTTGCCCAAGATTTGATGGCCCAAACCGGCGTTCAAAGTCACCCTCAGAATTCCCAGCGTTAAACGCCGGAACTGGCACA
>NC_029775.3:75076815-75108703 GCF_000817695.3 Arachis duranensis
AGGAATGACTGTGACGAGCTTCAAACTCGCAAGTGTTGGGCATAGTGACAGACGCAAAAGGATCACTGGATTCTATTCCAACATGATCGAAAATCGACAGATGATTAGCCGTGCGGTGACAGCGCATTTGAACCATTTTCACTGAGGACTGGAGGTAGCCATTGACGCCGGTGAAACCCAAACATACAGCTTGCCATAGAAAGGAGTAAGAATGATTGAATGAAAGCAGTAGGAAAGCAGAGATTCAGAAGGAACAAAGCATCTCCATACACTTATCTGAAATTCCCACCAATGACTTACATAAGTATCTCTATCTCTATTTTATGATTTATTTATCTTCATATTCGAAAACCATTATAACCATTATTATCCGCCTGACTGAGATTTGCAAGATGACCATAGCTTGCTTCATACCAACAATCTCTGTGGGATCGACCCTTACTCGCGTAAGGTTTATTACTTGGACGACCCAGTACACTTGCTGGTTAGTTGTGCGAAGTTGTGTTTATGCCATGGTATTGAACACCAAGTTTTTGGACTCATTACCGGGGATTTTTTTATTTGTGAAAAGTATTGATCACAATTTCGCGCACCAGTATTCCAAGTAGGATCTGAGATGGGATGACTGTGACGAGCTTCAAACTCGCGAGTGTTGGGCGTAGTGACAGACGCAAAAGAATCACTTGATTCTATTCCGACATGATCGAGAACTGACAGATGATTAGCCGTGCTGTGACAGAGCATTTGGACTATTTTCACTAAGAGGATGGGAAGTAGCCATTGACGCTGGTGAAACCCGAACATACAGCTTGCCATGGAAAGGAGTAAGAATGATTGGATGAAAGCAGTAGAAAAGCAGAAATGCAGAAGGAACACAGTATCTTCATGTGCTTATCTGAAATTCTCACCAATGAATTAAATAAGTATCTCTATCTCTATTTTATGATTTATTTATCTTCATATTCGAAAACCATTATAACCATTATTATCCGCCTGACTGAGATTTGCAAGATGACCATAGCTTGCTTCATACCAACAATCTCCGTGGGATCGACCCTTACTCACGTATGGTATTACTTGGACGACCCAGTGCACTTGCTGGTTAGTTGTGCGAAGTTGTGACAAAGTGTGATTCACGTTTGAGAGCTCCAAGTCTTTGGCGCCATTGTTGATGATCACAATTTTGTGCACCACGCCCTCCTTTTTTTGAAAGAAGCTTAAAACATAAACAGGGCACTCTCCTAACCTATAAACACTCTAAAGTAACCAAAATTCAAATTTAACAAAAATCTTTTAGTTTTTGAAAATTTTTTTCAAAGACAAAACAAACAAAACTTGCACTTCAAGCAAAATGCAATTCAAAACAACTATTCTAATCAAAACATGAATCTAACACGTAACCTAACAATCAAAACAAGATATGCAAGAGTTTAAAGAGAAAGAAAACTACCTAACAATGGCAACTCAATTTATTCATTGATTATATCTACAAGAGAATGGAAAGAGTTTACCATGGTGGGGTGTCTCCCACATAGCACTTTTATTTATTGTCCTTAAGTTGGACTTATGGGGAACTCTTTGTCACGATGACTTATGCTTGTATTGGTCCTTGAACTTCCAACAATGCTTAGATCTTCAAAATGTACCAAGATTACTAATTGATTGTACCAAGCCTTGATGGAGTTATTCACAAGCCTTGAGCTCCCAAAGTTGATCCTCATATATTCTGGGATCCCAAATTATTTCTACACCCATCTTCAAGTTGATCATCACAAGTCCAACTGGGTGGCATAAAATCCGAATTCTCAAGTGAGCACCAAAACATCTTCCTAGACCCATTCAATGTAGCATGATTCCAACCATGGAACCTATGACTTGAGGGTTCATCCTTAATGAGCCTAACCTCATTTTGCCAACCACTACACAACTCTCCTTTACTCTTCAATCCACACAAAGCTCTAAGTTGACCATCCGTTTCAATCAAACATATTCAAGTGCGAAAGTAAATATTAGAGATAAGAATTTTACCCACTTGAATGTTGTGTTGGATGGTGACTTAGGAAGGGATGTCTCCAATAGTTTTGCAAGTGTCATTCCCTTGTGCTCTTCCTTGACTATCTCCACCTATTGGCAAGCATCTTCAATGTCAATTCCTTGTTCACCAACTTCTTCTACACGTTCCTCAATGCTCAAGTCGTGTGTTGTTGGTTATGCTCTAGCCTCCTCAACATCAATTTCATAACACAATGAGGAAGGTTCAACAATCTCAAATAGCACATTAGTTGGTGTGGAATCAACTTCAATAGTAGGACTTGGTGCTTGATCAACTTCTTCCAATCGTTCATTATCCATAATATGCCTAGGAGATTGCACATTATCCTTCTCAACATCAAATTCATGCTCAATGGAAGAAGGTTCAATAACTTCCACAAAATTATCAACAACATTGCTTGGTGTGGAAGTGTCATCGAGCTTGAAATCAACCTCTTGTTCAACTTCACCTAGGTCTTCAACCACTTCTTCTTCTTCAACAATCTCTATCCCTTCCACTTGTTGCAAAACACACTCCATGTCCTTGTTCTCAAGTTGAGATTCTAAGATCTCCTTCATGCTCCACTCTTCGGTTGATTCTCCACATTCATCCGTAGAATTGCTTTGCTTGTTGCATGAGTCCCATGAGTCCAATGTGGCTTTAATCTTGGCAAGGTTGGACATGATATCATCATGTCTCTTGCTTTCTCTTACTCCTTTTGATGGATGATTGCTTAAAGCCAGTCCATTGCTTCCTTGAAACGATCCCTTGGCTCTTGTTCCACTTGACTAACATAAGTAGGAACATGTTGCTCTTGGACCAATGGATACGGACATTCTTCCATGGGAGTTGTGGAGGGGGTTCATAGGCATATGGTGGTGGATGTTGATAATCACAAGGAGGTCCACCATAGCCATTGGATTGGTATGCATCATGGAATATCTCTTGCTCATAGCATAATTGGGAAGGTTGTTGCCAAAAAGGTTGATCAATTCCTTGAGGCTCCTCCCATTTTGATTGTTCCATCCTTGATGCATCTTGTCATTGAAATTCTCATTTCTTACAACATAGTTGTAACCACACTCATAGCCAAAAGGGTGAGAATTCATAGTGGCAAATAAAAACAAAAGCTAACAAAATAAGCAACAAAGTCCTAAACCTAACAAAAACTAACAAACAAGCAAAAGGCAAACATATTCACAATATTCACATATATACAACAGCCAATAATGTAACACCATTGCAATTCCCTGGCAACGGCGCCAAAAACATGAAAGAGTATTTATGTCAATTAGGAATTTTCATAAAATAGTTTCGTTGATAGTATAGTTCCCAACCAACAAACAACACTTAATCAAAGTTTTAAATTTGGTTGTCACAAGTACAAACCCCAATAAAAACCAAGAGTATTTAAACCTCAGGTCGTCTCATAAGGAATTGCAATGAAGTGTTCAATTATTGGTTATGAAGGAATAAGGGGGTTTGATTTGCAATTGGCAAGAAAATATAAAAGCAAAAAAGTAAATAAACAATTGACTAATAAAGGAAAGGAAAGAACTCTTGGCTAAGGCTTGGAAATTGAGATCACCATCCTTGTCTACAAACCATATATTGACAATTATGAGGGACCAACGCATCAAGTCTACTTCTATACTTGAAGTAAGTCAAATAGGTTTGATCAACATCAACCCACAAGTCCCAACCTAGCTACTAATTGACTTAGTAGTAGGCTAGTGTTAATGGGTATCAAATTGACCACTAAGGGTTCTCAAATCACCAATTCAATGAGACCCAATGACTCAAGATCACCCAATTCCCTTAGCATAGGTCAAGAGTGTAGAAAACTACTCTAATACTAGTGAAAACATTTTATCAAACACCTAGAGTGCGATAAAAGTAAACATCACAAAATGCAAGAATTAATGAAATCCATAACTTACATAAGCAAGAAATCAACATAGCAACTAAGATAAACATAAAGAGACATAGAAACATAAAATTGCATTAGAGAAAAAAAAAATCCAACAAGGGTTCATGAAAGTAAAAATGGCAAAATAAGGAAATTAATAAAAAGAACTAAGAAGATTGAGGTAATAGAACAATAAAATATAAAGAGAGTTGAACTAAAAACAAGAATTAAAACTTGGATTTAAGGAAAATTTGACCTAAGCTACCCTAAATTCTAGAGAGAAGGGAGAGCTTCTATCTCTAGTATTCTAACCTAAAACATGATGAAAACTAAACTATGACTACTTTCCCCATTCCCTTGCAGTTCTTAGGTTCAAAAGCATTAGAAATAAGTTGGATTTGGACCTCCTTCAGCTCAAAAATTGCCCCCAGTGTATTGCCTTTAAGTTGGTCACGTGCCGCTTGTCATGCGTACGCCTGGGTCACGTGTACGCGTCACTGGTGAATCCCCTCCTCACACGTTGATGAGCGGATAATTTATATACTTTTTGGCATTGTTTTTAGGTAGTTTCTAGTAGGATCTAGCTACTTTTAAGGATGTTTTTATTAGTTTTTATGCAAAATTCATATTTCTGGACTTTACTATGAGTTTGTGTGTTTTTCTGTGATTTCAGATATTTTCTGGCTGAAATTGAGGGACCTGATAAAAAATCTGATTCAGGCTGAAAAAGGACGGCTGATGGTGTTGGATTCTGACCTCCCTGCATTCGAAATGGATTTTATGGAGCTACAGAACTCCAAATGGCGCGCTCTCAACGGCGTTGGATAGTAGATATCCAGAGCTTTCCAGAAATTTATAATAGTCCATACTATATTCGAATCAAGCTGACACAAACTGGCGTTCAACGCTAGTTCCATGCTGCATTATGGAGTAAAACGCCAGAAACACGCTACAAACCAGAGTTAAATGCCAAAAACACGTTTCAACTTGGTGTTTAACTCCAAAAGAAGCCTCTGCACGTGTAAAGCTCAAGCTCAGCCCAAGCACACACCAAAGTGGGCCCCGGAAGTGGATTTCTGCATTTAGACTTATTTCTGTAAACCCTAGTAACTAGTCTTGTATAAATAGGACATTTTACTATTGTATTAGACATCTTTGGATTATTTTTGGATTACCTTATGATCCTTTGATCACGTTTATGGGGACTGGCCATTCGGCCATGCCTGGACCATCACTTATGTATTTTCAACGGTGTAGTTTTTACACACTATAGATTAAGGGTGTGGAGCTCTGCTGTACCTCGAGTTTTAATGCAATTACTACTATTTTCTATTCAATTCAGCTTATTCTTGTTCTAAGATATTCGTTGCACTTCAACATGATGAATGTGATGATCCGTGACACTCATCATCATTCTCAGCTATGAACGCGTGACTAACAACCACTTCTGTTCTACCTTAGAACGAGCGAGTATCTCCTGGATTCCTTGATCAGAATCTTCGTGGTATAAGCTAGAACCCTTTGGCAGCCATTCTTGAGAATCTGGAAAGTCTAAACCTTATCTGTGGTATTCCGAGTAGGATTCAGGGATTGAATGACTGTGACGAGCTTCAAACTCACGATTGTTGGGCGTAGTGACAGACGCAAAAGAATCAATGGATTCTATTCCGACATGATCGAGAACCAACAAATGATTAGCCGTGCTGTGACAAGAGCATTTGGACCATTTTCACTGAGAGGATGGGAGGTAGCCATTGACAACGGTGATGCCCTACATACAGCTTGCCATGGAAAGGAATAAGAAGGATTGAAGGAAGGCAGTAGGAAAGCAGAGATTCAGAAGGAACACAGCATCTTCATACACTTATCTGAAATTCCCACCAATGATTTACATAAGTATCTCTATCTTTATTTTATGTTTTATTTATTATTATTTTCAAAAACAATTATAACCATTTGAATCCGCCTAACTGAGATTTACAAGATGACCATAGCTTGCTTCATACCAACAATCTCCGTGGGATCGACCCTTACTCACGTAAGGTATTACTTGGACGACCCAGTGCACTTGCTGGTTAGTTGTGCGAAGTTGTGACAAAGTGTGATTCACGTTTGAGAGCGCTACCAAGTTTTTGATGCCATTGTTGATGATCACAATTTCATGCACCAAGTTTTTAGTGCCGTTGTTGGGGATTGTTCGAGTTTGGACAACTAATGGTTCATCTTGTTGCTCAGATTAGGTAATTTTCTTTTCAAAAAGTTTTCAAAAATCTTTCAAAATAAAAAAATTTTCTTTGTTTTCGTTTTTCTAAAAATTATTTTTGAAAAATCATAAAATCATAAAAAACAAAAATATTTTTGTGTTTCTTGTTTGAGTCTTGAGTCGATTTTTATGTTTGGTGTCAATTGCATGTTTTTAAAAATTTATGCATTTTTCGAAAATTCATGCATGTGTTCTTCATGATCTTCAAGTTGTTCTTGACAAGTCTTCTTGTTTGATCTTCATATTTTCTTGTTTTGTATTTTTTGTTGTTTTTCATATGTATTTTTGCATTCATAGTGTCTAAGCATTGAAAATTTCAAACTTTGGTGTCTTACATGTTTTTCTTTTTTTGAAAATTTTTCAAAAATAAGTCTTGATGTTCATCTTGATCTTCAAAGTGTTCTTGGTGTTCATCTTGACATTCATGGTGTTCTTGCATGCATCATGTGTTTTGATTCATAATTTTCATGTTGTGAGTCATTTTTTTGTATTTTTCTCTCTCCTCATTAAAAATTCAAAAATAAAAAATATCTTTTCCTTATTTTGCTCATAATTTTTTGAAAATTTGAGTTGACTTAGTTAAAATTTTTTAAAACTTAACTATTTCTTATAGTCAAGTCAAATTTTCAATTTTAAAAATCCTATCTTTTCAAAACTTTTTCAAAAATCAAATCTTTTTCATTTTTCATCTATGATTTTCGAAAATTTAAAATTATTTTTCAAAATCTTTTTCTTATCTTTATTTCATGATTTTCAAAAACTTTACTAGCAATTAATGTGATTGATTCAAAAATTTGAAGTTTGTTATTTTCTTGTTAAGAAAGGTTCAATCTTTAAATTCTAGAATCATATCTTTTAGTTTCTTGTTAGTCAAGTAATCAATTTTAATTTTAAAAAATCAAATCTTTTCCAAAATATCTTTTTCAATCATATCTTTTTCAAAATAAATTTCAAAATCTTTTCTAACTTATTATCTTTTCAAAATTGATTTTCAAATCCTTTTCAACTAACTAATTAACTTTTTGTTTATTTCTTATTTTTTTCAAAGCCACCTAACTAATTTTATCTCTCTAATTTTTGAAAATTTCCTCCCTCTTTTTCAAAATTCTTTTAATTAACTAATTGTTTCAAATTTTAATTTTAATTTTATTTCTTCTCTCAATTTTCGAAAATCACTAACTATTTTTCAAATCAATTTTTGAATTTCTCCCTCTCTCATCTTCTTCTATTTATTTATTTAAATACTAACACTCTTCTCTTCATCTTAAAATTCGAACCCTCTTTTCCTCTCTGAGTTCGAATTTTCCTCTTTTCCTTCTTCTATTCTTTTCTTCTTCTACTAACATAAAGAAATCTCTCTAATATGGTAAAGAGGATCCCTATTATTATTTTCTGTTCCCTTCTTTTTCATATGAGCAGGAGCAAGGACAAGAATATTCTTGTTGAAGCAGATCCTGAACTTGAAAGGACTCTGAAGAGGAAACTAAGAGAAGCTAAATTACAACAATCCAGAGACAACCTTATAGAAATTTTCGAAAAGGAAGAGGAGATGGCAGCTGAAAATAATAATGCAAGGAGGATGCTTGGTGATTATACTACACCTACTTCCAAATTTGATGGAAGAAGCATCTCAATCCCTGCCATTGGAGCAAAAATTTTGAGTTGAAACCTCAACTTGTTGCTCTAATGCAACAGAACTGCAAGTTCCATGAACTTCCATCAGAAGATCCCTACCAATTTTTAACTGAGTTCTTGCAGATCTGTGAGACTGTTAAGACTAATGGAGTAGATCCTGAATTCTACAGGCTCATGCTTTTCCCTTTTGCTGTAAGAGACAGAGCTAGAACATGGTTAGACTCACAACCTAAAGATAGCCTGGTCTCTTGGGATAAGCTGGTCACAGCCTTCTTGGCTAAGTTCTTTCCTCCTTAAAAGCTGAGCAAGCTTAGAGTGGATGTTCAGACCTTCAAACAAAAAGATGGTGAATCCCTCTATGAAGCTTGGGAAAGATACAAGCAGGTGACCAAAAGGTGTCCTTCTGACATGCTTTCAGAGTGGACCATTTTAGATATATTCTATTATGGTCTATCTGAGTTCTCCAAGATGTCATTGGACCATTGTGCAGGTGGATCCATTCACCTAAAGAAAATGCCTGCAGAAGCTCAAGAACTCATTGACATAGTTGCAAATAACCAATTCATGTACACTTCTAAGAGGAATTCTGTGAGTAATGGGACGCCTCAGAGGAAGGGAGTTCTTGAAATTGATGCTCTGAATGCCATATTGGCTCAGAACAAAATGTTGACTCAACAAGTCAACATGATTTCTCAAAGTCTGAATGGATGGCAAAATACGTCCAACAGTACTAAAGAGGCATCTTCTGAAGAAGAAGCATATGATCCTGAGAACCCTACAATGGCAGAGGTAAATTACATGGGTGAATCCTATCGGAACACCTATAACTCCTCATGGAGAAATCATCCAAATTTCTCATGGAAGGATCAACAAAAGCCCCAACAAGGCTTTAATAATGGTGGAAGAAACAGGCTTAGCAATAACAAGCCTTTTCCATCATCTTCTCAGCAACAGACAAAGCATTCTGAGTAGAGCTCCTCTAGCTTAGCAAACATAGTCTTTGATCTGTCTAAGGCCACTTTAAGTTTCATGAGTGAAACAAGGTCATCCATTAGAAATTTGGAGGCACAAGTGGGCCAGCTGAGTAAGAAAATCACTGAAACTCCTCCTAGTACTCTCCCAAGCAATACTGAAGAGAATCCGAAAAGAGAGTGCAAGGCCATTGACATAATCAAAATGGCCAAACCTAGAGAGGAAGGGAAAGACGTGAATTCCAATAAGGAAGACCTCATGAGATGTCTCCCAGACAAGAAGGAGTTTCCTATTGAGGACTTAGAGGAATCTAAGGCTCACATAGAGACCATATAGATTCCATTAAACCTCTTTCTGCCATTCATGAGCTCTGAAAACTATTCTTCCTCTGAAGAGGATAAAGATGTAACTGGAGAGCAAGTTGCTCAATATCTAGGAGCTATCATGAAGCTGAATGCCAAGTTGTTTGGTAATGAGACTTGGGAAGATGCACCTCCCTTGCTCATTAGTGAACTAGAAACATAGGTTCAGCAAACTTTACCTCAAAAGAAACAAGATCCTGGTAAATTCTTAATACCCTGTACCATGGGCACCATGACTTTTGAGAAGGCTCTGTGCGACCTGGGGTCAGGTATAAATCTTATGCCACTCTCTGTAATGGAGAAACTAGGGATCTTTGAGGTACAGGCTGCCATATTCTCATTAGAAATGGCAGACAAGTCAATAAGACAAGCTTATGGAATGGTAGAGGACATGTTAGTAAAGGTTAAAGGCCTTTACATCCCTGCTGATTTCATAATCTTAGACACTAGGTGGGAAGAGGATGAATGTATCATCCTTGGAAGACCTTTCCTAGCCACAGCATGAGCTGTGATTGATGTTAACAGAGGAGAATTAGTCCTTCAATTGAATGGGAACTACCTTGTGTTTAAGGCCCAAGGCTATCCTTCTGTAAACAAAGAAAAGAGGCACGATAAACTTCTCTCAATACAGAGTCAAACAAAGCCCCCACAATCAAACTCTAAGTTTGGCATTGGGAGGCCACAACCAAACTCTAAGTTTGGTGTTGAACCCCCACATTCAAACTCTAAGGTTGGTGTTGGGAGGTCCCAACAATGCTCTGATGATTTGTGAGGCTCTATGAGAGCTCACTGTCAAGCTACTGACATTAAAGAAGTGCTTATTGGGAGGCAACCCAATTTTTATTTATCTATATTTTTATTGTTCTTTTATATTTTATTAGGTTCATGATCATGTGGAGTCACAAAAAAATCACTAAAATTAAAAACAGAATAAAAAACAGCAGAAGAAACAGTACACCCTGGAGGAAGAGCTTATTGGCGTTTAAACGCTAGTAAGGAGCATCTGGCTGGCATTCAACGCCAGAACAGAGCATGAATCTGGCGTTGAATGCCAGAAACAAGTAGGAGTCTGGCATTCAGACGCCAGGATTGCACCCTGAGGAAAGCTGGCGTTAAACGCCAGAAACAAGCATAGAACTGGCGTTTAACGCCATAAACAAGCATCAATCTGGCGTTGAACGCCAGGATTGCATGCAGAGGGCATTTTACACGCCCCATTGGTGCAGGGATGATAAATCCTTGACACCTCAGGATTTGTGGACCCCACAGGATCATCTCAGGATCTGTGGACCCCACAGGATCCCTACCTACCTCAAATCCCTTTCCCACCCAAACCCTCCCTAATGACCGAACCTACTACCCTCTCCCTCCACTATATAAACCCCTCTATCTTTCTTCATTTTCACACAACACAACCCTCTCTTCCCCCCTTGGCCGAATACACATCCCTCACCCTCTCCTTCATATCTTTTTCTTCTTCTTCTTCTATTCTTTCTTTTCTTTGCTTGAGGGCGAGTAACATTCTAAGTTTGGTGTGATAAAAGCATAGCTTTCTGTTTTTCCATAACCATCTATGGCACCTAAGGCCAGAGAAACCTCTAGAAAGAGGAAAGGGAAGACAAAAGCTTCCACCTCCGAGCCATGGGAGATGGAGAGATTCATCTCAAAAGCCCATCAAGACCACTTCTATGAAGTTGTGGCCAAGAAGAAGGTGATCCCTGAGGTCCCTTTCATGCTCAAGAAAAATGAGTATCCGGAGATCCGACATGTGATCCAAAGAAGAGGTTAGGAAGTTCTTACCAACCCCATTCAACAAGTCGGGATCTTAATGGTTCAAGAGTTCTATGCCAATGCATGCATCATCAAGAACCATGATTAAAGTATGAACCCGAACACAAAGAATTATCTTACAATGGTTCGGGGGAAATGTTTAGATTTCAGTCCGGAGAATGTAAGGTTGGCATTCAACTTGCTTATGATGTAAGAAGATGCACGCCCTTACACTAGAAGGGTCAACTTTGATCAAAGGTTGGACCAAGTACTCATGGACATATGTGTAGAAGGAGCTCAATGGAAAAGAGACTCAAAAGGCAAGCCGGTTCAATTGAGAAGATTGGACCCTAAGCCTGTAGCTAGAGGATGGTTGGAGTTCATCCAACGTTCCATCATCCCCACTAGCAACCGATCTGAAGTTACTATGGATCAGGCCATCATGATCCATAGCATCATGATTGGAGAGGAAGTAGAAGTTCATGAAGTCATCTCTCTAGAACTCTACAAAGTAGCCGAAAATCCCTCCACCTTGGCAAGGCTAGCTTTTCCTCATCTTATTTGCCATCTATGCTACTCAGCTGGAGTTGTCATAGAAGGAGACATCCTCATTGAAGAGGATAAGCCCAACACCAAGAAGAGGATGGAGCAAACAAGAGAGGCCATCCATGGATCTCAAGAGACACATGAGGAAGCTCATCATCAAGAAATCCCTGAGATGCCTCAAGGGATGCATTTTCCTCCAGACAACTATTGGGAACAACTCAACACTTCTCTAGAAGGATTGAGTTATGATATGAATCAATTAAGGGTGGAACACCAAGAGCACTCCATCATTCTCAATGAGATTAGAGAAGATCAAAGAGCTGTGAGGGAGGAGCAACAAAAGCAAGGAAGAGACATAGAGGAGCTCAAGAACACCATTGGTCCTTTAAGAAGAAGACGCCACCATCACTAAGGTGGACTCATTCCTTGTTCCTATTTCTCTATTTTTCGGTTTTTAAGCTTCATATTTATCTATGTTTGTGTCTTTACTACATGATCATTAGTATTTAGTAACTATGTCTTAAGGCTATGAATAATTCCATGAATCCTTGACATCTCTTAAATGAAAAATGTTTAATTCAAAAGAACAAGAAGTACATGAGTTTTGAATTTATCCTTGAAATTAGTTTAATTATATTGATGTGGTGATAATACTTTTCGTTTTCTGAATGAATGCTTGAACAGTGCATATTTTTTATCTTGTTGTTTATGAATGTTAAAATTGTTGGCTCTTGAAAGAATGATGAAAAAGAGAAATGTTATTGATGATCTGAAAAATCATAAAATTGATTCTTGAAGCAAGAAAAAGCAGTGAAGAACAAAGCTTGCAAAAAAAATAAAAGAAAAAGAAAAAGCAAGCAGAAAAAGCCAATAGCCCTTAAAACCAAAAGGCAAGGGTAAAAGGGATCCAAGGCTTTGAGCATCAATGGATAGGAGGGCCCTAGGAAATAAATCCAGGCCTAAGCAGCTAAATCAAGCTGTCCCTAACCATGTGCTTGTGGCATGCAGGTCCAAGTGAAAAGCTTGAGACTGAGTGGTTAAAGTTGTGATCTAAAGCAAAAAGAGTGTGCTTAAGAGCTCTGGACACCTCTAGGTGGGGATTTTAGCAAAGCTGAGTCACAATCTGAAAAGGTTCACCCAGTCATGTGTCTGTGGCATTTATGTATCTGGTGGTAATACTGGAAAACAAAGTGCTCAGGGCCACGGCCAAGACTCATAAAAGTAGCTGTGTTCAAGAATCAACATACTTAACTAGGAGAATCAATAACACTATCTAAACTCTGAGTTCCTATAGATGCCAATCATTCTAAACTTCAAAGGATAAAGTGAGATGCCAAAACTGTTCAGAAGCAAAAAGCTACTAGTCCCGCTCATCTAATTAGAACTAATATTCATTGATATTTTGGGATTTGTAGTATATTCTCTTCTTTTTATCCTATTTGATTTTAAGTTGCTTTGGGACAAGCAACAATTTAAGTTTGGTGTTGTGATGAACGGATAATTTATACGCTTTTCGGCATTGTTTTTAGGTAGTTTCTAGTAGGATCTAGCTACTTTTAGGGATGTTTTTATTAGTTTTTATGCAAAATTCACATTTCTGGACTTTATTATGAGTGTGTGTGTTTTTCTGTGATTTCAGGTATTTTCTGGCTGAAATTGAGGGACCTGAGCAAAAATTTGATTCAGGTTGAAAAAGGACTGCTGATGCTGTTGGATTCTAACCTCCCTGCACTCGAAATGGATTATCTGGAGCTATAGAACTCCAAATGGCGCGCTCTTAACGGCGTTAGAAATTAGACATCCAGAGCTTTCCAGTAATATATAATAGTCCATACTTTATTCGAATCAAGATGACGCAAACTGGCGTTCAACGCCAGTTCCATGCTGCATTCTGGAGTAAAACGCCAGAAACATGCTACAAACCAGAGTTAAACGCCAAAAACATGTTACAACTTGGCGTTTAACTCCAAAAGAAGCCTCTGCACGTGTAAAGCTCAAGCTCAGCCTAAGCACACACCAAAGTGGGCCCCAAAAGTGGATTTCTGCATTTAGACTTGTTTCTGTAAACCCTAATAACTAGTCTAGTATAAATAGGACATTTTACTATTGTATTAGACATCTTTGGATTATTTTTGGATTACCTTATGATCCTTTGATCACGTTTATGGGGACTGGCCATTCGGCCATGCCTAGACCATCACTTATGTATTTTAACGGTGGAGTTTCTACACACCATAGATTAAGGGGGTGGAGCTCTGCTGTACCTCGAGTTTTAATGCAATTACTACTATTTTTTATTCAATTCTGCTTATTCTTGTTTTAAGATATTCGTTGCACTTCAACATGATGAATGTGATGATCCGTGACACTCATCATCATTCTCAGCTGTGAACGTGTGACTGACAACCACTTCCGTTCTACCTTAGAACCAGCTAGTATCTCTTGGATTCCTTGATCAGAATCTTCATGATATAAGCTAGAACCCTTTGGCGGTCATTCTTGAGAATCCGGAAAGTCTAAACCTTGTCTGTGGTATTCCGAGTAGGATTCAGGGATTGAATTACTGTGATGAGCTTCAAACTCGCGATTGTTGGGCGTAGTGACAGATGCAAAAGAATCAATGGATTCTATTCCGACATGATCGAGAACCGACAGATGATTAGCCGTGTTGTGACAAGAGCATTTGGACCATTTTCACTGAGAGGATGGGAGGTAGCCATTGACAACGGTGATGCCCTACATACAGCTTGCCATGGAAAGGAGTAAGAAGGATTGAAGGAAGGCAATAGAAAAACAGAGATTCAGAAGGAAGACAACATCTTCATACACTTATCTGAAATTCCCACCAATGATTTACATAAGTATCTCTATCTTTATTTTATGTTTTATTTATTATTCTTTTCGAAAACCATTATAACCATTTGAATCCGCCTAACTGAGATTTACAAGATGACCATAGCTTGCTTCATACCAACAATCTCCGTGGGATCGACCCTTACTCACGTAAGGTATTGCTTGGACGACCCAGTGCACTTGCTGGTTAGTTATGCGAAGTTATGACAAAGTATGATTCATGTTTGAGAGCGCTACCAAGTTTTTGGCGCCATTATTGATGATCACAATTTTGTGCACCACGCGTACGCATGGATGACGCGTGCGCGTGGCCTTAAGTCCTCCAAATACTCATTTTCCATGAATTCTCATTTTTGCATGCTTTTCTCTTCACTCCTTTGATCCATTCCTTGCCTTTTAACTCTGAAATCACTAACAAATACATTAAAGCACCAAATGTAATCAAAGTGGACCAAATTTAACCAATTAAAGGCCTATAAAGCATGTTTTTACTTTTAAGCACAAATTAGGAGAAATTCACAAAACCATGCTATTTCATTGAATAAATGTGAGATAAGTTGATAAAATTTCCTGAATTTAACACAAGAAAAACCACAAATTTGGGGTTTATTAATATCCTCTAGGTATGTTATGTTTTCTTAGGTCTTAACAAATTTTCTCTTTTACTCATCTTATATTCCCTGTGCGTTTTTCAGCCACTCAACCTTCCCAAATTACCAGGGTTGAATCTAACCACCAACCAGCCAAAGAGAACTGTGATTCAGATGAGGAGGCTTCTCCCAAAAAGGCAAAGTCGAATCATGGTGGTGGTCGAGGACGGGGAAAATCAAGTGATGCTACCCTTTCTTTTATAAAGCGCAGTCCTATCGACATTCTCATGGGCTCTTGTCCCAAAAAAGTTCAAAAGATGAAACTTGCTGCTTCTTATATGGTATACATTTACACAATCTAGTTTATTACCACTCAATCTTTTTATGTATGCTTAGCAATTTTCTATAATTTATCTTTAGTCCAAACAATCCAAGAAAGGATCGAAAGTTAGAGTCGAAGTAGATAGTGAGTCTGACCGAGAAGTCAACCAACCAATCAATGTTGAGGTCAAAGTCACTCAACATGTACCTCCTGCCACTTCTCATATGGTTATTATACCTATCCCTATTTTGACTCCTATTTAGAATGTACCTTTGACCGTTGTCTCTCAAGCTTTGACTGACTCCTCAATGGTAAAACATTTACATCCTTTGTCATTTCTTGTTGTAATACTATATACATATTTTAAAACTTACCACTTTGCTCTTGTACGTAAGTTACATGCCTCTTCCCAGTGGTGCTGACATACATCAAGAATTAGGCCTTACCTCGATAACTGTTGCAGCTGTTTTGACTGTTATGCCTGAAACGGATTACGCTGCTACAGAACAAGAAATTGGGCCTTCTTTTGATGTTCTTGCTCCTGAGGCTGGGGATTTGGACTTTGAAGGCCTTGACTTCGATCTTGATAATATTTTGTTTGAGGCCCGACAGGTGTATTCTTCTGAAGGGACCTGGGTTTTATCCTCTTCAAATCCAAAACTAAATATTGTACCCCCAATTATTACAGAGATATCAGTAGCAGATGCTTCGCCCAGGGAAGAAGTTACTTCTCCTAAAATACCACCACGTTCAAACCCCTTAGTTGTTGAAAGGGTTAACATAATTTTTGACTGTCGAAATCAACCTTTAGAGGAAACAACAATAATGTTGACTTGAAGACTCGACTCATTGATGCCCACACTTTCTTGAATAAAAAAAATTATAAATAAAGTCCATGCAACTCTTAGTGATTTTATTGAAGACATATACAATTATATCTCCATGTCCCAAGTTGCTGATGAAGACTTGAACAAATCAATAGAGACTTTGGCTAATCATGATGTTTAGCTAAAGAAATGTGAAAAAGAAAAAGTAGGGGAGAGAAAAAGTTGCAGTAGCTAACACAACTCTCATGCTTCGATTTCAAAAAGGTTAACAAGGCATATACTTCCAGGACATCAAGCTGCCCTGCTCTTGTCGAAGCAGTCACTCATGCTAATGCTTTCAAGGATGAGATGTCTCAAATTTCCAGTGCCCTGGGTTGACAATAAGAGTATTCAAAACTCACGTTTAAGACCCTGTTTTATATGATGTTTTGTTATGTACTTTTTGCTTGAACTTTTAAATCCCTTTTTTTAATGATAATGATACAACTTAAGATATTTGCCATTGATGCATCCTATTTGTTGATTATTTTTTATATTTTTTAACTCATATGCATTGTCACCAGATATCTTTTCGACCCTGAAAAGACCTTTACACATAGGAGACCATTTTCCTTTGACTTGTTCAGTGGGAATGATTGACTTTAAAATTAAGTCACCAACTGCAAACTTTTTATTCTTTAGTTTTTTTATTGTATGACTTAGCAATGAATTCTTTCTATCGAATTATTCTATCTAATGCCATTAGTCAAGCTTGATCTAATTCATTTAACTCATCTATCATACTCGACTAGTATTGTTCGATATGTAAATCATTTTGCTTTGCCACTTTTATGGTTTGTTAATTTATCTCAAATGGCAGGACAGCCTTATGGCTATATATAAGTTTATCAGGTGTCGATTCCGTAGCCTCTTTAGGTGAACACATACATGCTTTCTAATCAAACTTATAAGGATTTTATTAACATCCTTGACTTGGCCATTATCCTGTGCATAGTAGGGAGTCAAGTGTATTATTTTAATACCTTGTGATTCGACAAACCCCTTTATTTGTTATCCTGTAAACATAGTCCTTTGATTTGTGGTCAAGGTTTGAGGAATACCAAATCTATGAATGATCGATTCCTCAATAAAGTCAACCATCTTGGATTGGGTAACTTCTTTCAAGGACACGGCTTCCACCCATTTTGTGAAATAGTCTATTGCCATCAAAATAAATTTATGTCCCTTAGTCGATGGAGGATGTATTATTCCTATTAAATTGAGCGCCTATCCTCTAAATGGCCAAGGCTTGATTGTAGCATGCAAGTCGGATGCATGAACTTTTTGAATGGGTGCATGCCTTTGGCATTTATTACAGCGTCAAACAAATTAGATGCAATCCTTCATCATTGAAGGCCAATAAAGTTCTTGTTGACATAGAACCCAATGCATTTTTCAACCAGGTTGATGAGTGCCACAAATACCTTCATGTACCTCTACCATAGCTAGATAAGCATCTTGTGCACCTATACATTGAAGCAAAGAACCATCGTTGTTTTTCTTGAACAAATCCCCAACAAGTAATACAAAGCTCAATGCTAAGTGTTTAATCTTTTGATCTGTTCTTTGTTTGGGATACTTGAGGAAGTCAACAATCTTAAATCTCCAATCATTTGGCTCAAGTGTACTCGCAAAAATTCTAAAGGAGTTAGGTTAGTTTCCATTTTGCTAAACTCTTTCATCAAATTAGGATATATTTTATAGCTGGAGGCCATTTGAGCCAAACTGTTGGCTTCTTAATTCGACTCTCTAAATATCTGCTTTATTGAAACTGAGTCGAATTCAGCTAGCAGCGGATCTGCTATCACAAAAGATTTAGCTAGATTTTGACTTATAACTCCATAATTTCTAGCTATTTGTTGAATTACTAGTTGTGAATCTCCCTTAATTTCAACTATTAGAACTCTTTTTTCAATTAATAATTCTAATCCAATAATAAAGGCCTCATATTCTGCTTCATTATTTGACAGTCCTGCCTCTAGTTGAAACATAAATTTAGTCGGCATACCATCAGGAGTGATTATTACTATCCCAACTCATACTCCATGCAGATGTTTAGACCCATCAAAAAATAACTTGCAGGGCTTAAGTTCTAAGTATCCAGCTATATTTTTTATATCCTTTTCAAAAATCTCAACACAAGGGTGATTTGCTAAGAAGTCAGCAATCACTTGTCCTTTGACAGCCTTAGTGAAAACATAAAATAAAGAATATTCGATTAAACCTAACATCCATTTTCTAATTCGACCTCTTAAAATTGGATAAGAAAGCATGTATTCAATAACATTAAATTTTGAAACAACATAAACATTCTTTCCAATTAAATAACTCTTAAGTTTTGTACAAGAGAAATAGAAAGCTAAATAAAGCTTCTCGATTGCACTATATCTAGTTTCTATATCGGTCACATTCGACTTAGATAGTAGACTACTCTCTCGTTACCATCTTCGTCTTCCTGAGCCAGCATGCTTCCTAAGGTTGATCCATATATAGTTTCATTGGTCGACCTTACTTGATAGGTGCTAATATTGTTGGTGAAGTCAGATACCACTTTATTCAGTCGAATGCCTCCTGGTGTTTATTCTCTCATTTGAATTCTTCTCTCTGTTTCAATTTCAACAAATGAGTAAATATCTTTGTTTAACCTGAAAGGTTTAAAATGAAACGTCGAAGAAATTTTACTTTACTTAAGAAAGATTGAAGTTCTTTCTTATTCTTGGGAGGTGCTGAATCAAAAATAGCCTTGCACTTTTTGGTGTCGACAGCTACTCCTTTTTTTTTCTGTATAATGAATCCAAGGAAGTTTCCTATAGATACACTAAAAGCACATTTTAATGGATTCATTTTAAGTTGATGCTATCTCATTTGTTTAAAAGCACTTTCTAAATTACTTAAATGAGATCACTTTAACTCCGATTTCACAACTACATCATCAATGTAAATTTTCATAAACTTACCAATGAAATCATGAAAAATAGAGTTCATCGCTCTTTGGTAAATGACCCTCGCATTCTTTAATTCAAATGGCATGACTAGCCATTCATAGGTGTCGGTAGCTCCTGGGTATTGAAAAGCTATTTTTAACACATCTTCTTGGGATATGAAGCTCAGAGGCTTATTTCCTGCTGTAGAGTTGATCAACATTTCTTCAATTGGCATGTGATATTCAACTTTCGGAGTAGCTTTATTCAAGTTTCTAAAATCAAAGCACACTTTTATTTTCCTATTTTTCTTAATTACAAGAATAATATTAGAAATCCATTCGACATACCTGGCCGTACGAATAAATCCTGCTTTCAAGAAGCGTTCAACCTCTTCCTTAATATTAACTATGATTTCAAGTGCAAAACATCTGGGAGCTTGCTTAATGGGTCGAGCATTAGGGATAATAGGGAGCTTGTTCTCGACCAAAGATCTATTCAACCCAGCCATTTCCTCATACTGCCAAGGGAACCAATCTTGATATTTCTTCAACACCCACTACAAGAAAATAGAACATTTATAACAAAAACTTTGTAACAGATTTAAAATTGTTACAAAAAATTGGTTTTTTGTAACAAAAATTAGGGATTGTTACATAATATTAATGTTTTGTAACAAAAATATAATTTGTTACAAAACGTTTTGTTATTTTGTAACAATTTGATTTTTTTGTTACAAATTATATTGGCTTTTGTAACGAAACGATGTTTTGTTGCAAAATTTTATAATATTTTGTAACAAAAGATGAAGTTGTTGCAAAAGTTCAAAATATTTTGTAACAAAATATCCATTTGTTTCAAAAACTCTAATGATTTTGTAACAAAAAATTAACAAAATATCCATTTGTTTCAAAGACAAGGAAGAAGTGGTTGAAGATTCAGGAGATGCGGAGTCTCCATGGGAATCTAAGGTCATAGAAAATCCCTCCAACAAGATTGAGGTTGGTGTTGAGGAGGAAAGTGCACATCTTCCAAAGCATATCCCATATGAAGAATTGGATGGGATAGAGCAAGAATTGAGTTCCCTTGGAATTGAAGATCAAGCATCAAATCTTCTTGGTGAAGAAGATAAAATTGATGAACAAAGGGTTGAATTTGAGAAATCTTGTGAAGGGATGGAGGTCCTTAGAAAAAAAAGGATGGGAGTTGAATACGCTTTGCAAAGATCCTTGGAAGCTTCTTTGCCTAGGCTGTCATCTGATCCTACATTTGAGTGGGTGAAATTCACCTCTATTAGCTTTATTGTCCCACTCGAATATGACTTGCTTGAAACGGATGGTCAACTTAGGGAACTTTGTGGGATGAAGCGTAAGAGAAGGATGTTTCGTGGTTGCCATTGCAAATCAAGGCTCATTTTAGTTGAGACTTCAAGGGTTAAATACAATGGTTGGACTAGTGCTCAATTAGGTGGGTCTAGAAGGATGTTTGGTCATTTCATTGAGAATTCATCTTGCATACCACCTGGATAGTCTAATGAGAATCAACTTGAAGACGGGTGTAGAAACAAGATATGGGATCCAGGAATACATGAGGATCAATTTTGGGAGCCCTTAGCTTGTGTGGAACTCCATCAAGGCTTGGAGGCATTGATTTTGAATGACGGAGCTTATTAGAAGTCCAAGCATTGGTGGATGTTCAAGGAAGGATTCAAGCACAAGCCATCTTGATGAGGAGCTCCCCATAAGTCCAATTTAAGGACAATAAACAAAAGTGCTAGGTGGGAGACACACTACCATGGTAAAATCTTTTTATTTTCTCTTTTGTAAATATTGGTACAATAAGTTTAATTTCATGTTTAAATTTATTTGTTGAGTTTATTTGGTAGTTTAGTATGTTAAATAAGGTTTTATGGTGTTTTGGTAACTGTTTGAAGGTTTGGAATGCTTGGTTTGGTGCAAGAACATAGAAAAATTTGAAAAACAGAGCACCAACCCACGCGTACGCGTCACCCACGTGTACGTATCACCCACACGTACGCGTGACCCAAGCTTTTTGATCAACCCACGCGCACGCGTACCCCCACATGTACGCGTGGATCCAGAAGTTTCACCCTTCATACCTTTACCCGAGAGTTGTGCCTAAAGTGTGCCAGACCTGTGCCTGAGGCACAAGTCAATCCATGCTATGCGTAGGGCATGCGTACGCGTCGACTCTCTGATTTACCATGCATGCTTATGCGTGACCCACGCGTACGCGTCGATTCCATTTTGCCACCACCCATGCACACGCGTCATTTTACGTGTACGCGTGGATTGCCTTATTTCACCCCTCTTCTTTTCTCATCTTCTTTCCATTCCTTCTCCTTTCGTTTCTTCTTCCCTTCTCTTACCCCTCTTCCAACACTACCAAAAACCATCTATAACCATTTCTGTTAGTTAGTTAGTTAGTTAGTTATTTAGTTAGTTTGATTTTTGGTTAATATTTTTGTTTTTCATTATAAGTGTCGAATTACTAATCTTGTTTACTGTGTATTGCTACTGCTTACTAATGAAATGTTATCTTAACTTCATTGTGTTTATACTCCTTATTGGATTCTTTTATTAGGGTTATATTTTGCTACTTGGTTTTGAGTTTCTTTGTTGAACGTTTGTGAATACCAAGTACATGTGACATTGCCTTAAAGCTTTTAATTTCTTTCGAATTGCATGATTTGGCCACCATGTGATTTGAATCCTATTCTTTGATTAGGCAAATTCTTGTTGGATGTTGATCATTTACCTTAATGCATGGTGTTTTTTGATCATATACATCCATATGTTTTTGGCTTGAATGCTTTCATGCCTCTTTATTGCTTGTTTAGTTGTCTTAACCTACAAGTTAAAAGTATTTCAAGCACCCTAGGATGAGTGAAGTGCATGCTTCTCTTGTGACATAGCTTTTATGCTAGTGTGCGTGTGTTTTAAACCGCGCGTAAACTTAGAACTCACACACTCTTTTCTTTAATGTCACAATAATTCACTCACTCAATTCTAGTGGTTTTACCTCATTCCAAAAAATTATGCTTCCTTGCTTTTGCATTTACCTTTCTTACTATCATGCCTTTTACTTTCAGGATGAGTCACTATAAGTGTAAGACCCAAGACTTTTGAAAAGTTCTATTTGAACAAATCTCAAAACATACATTTATTTACAGTTTTATTTTCAAGAAATTATTTTATTGAAAATAATTAAAGGTAGTTTTGATTAATTAGATTTGAAATGAATTAAGGTTTTTATCCAAACTCTATGCTTATGGATTATTTTTCTATTTATGATCTAAAGTTTTGGAAATTTAAAAATAATGAGGTTTGGCTATTTAAATCAGAATTTTATCTAATTTTATTATTATTGAATTATTTTCTATAATTAAGTTATGAAGCTGGTAGTTATGAAATAATAAGAATTTTACATGATTTGATTTTAGATCAGTTATATTTATATCATTCAATACTTTAAGTTTTAAGGGCAAAGAAAATTAATAATATTACTATGTATTTTCAATTAGAGAAATTGATTGGGAATCAATTAGTATTTTTATACCACAAATAATATTTTAAAGTAATTTTAGAGATTTAACAAGTTTTTCCAATATTAATACTTTATGCTTCAATTTTATTAAAATTACTAAACTAGCCCTAACCCTAATTTTTGAAAAAGAAACCCTAACCCTGAAACCCTAACCCAATAACCCGGATCCCTTTCAGCCACACCCCAACCCTCTCTTGCTCTCAACAGCCACCACTCCCTATCAAAAACACAAACACTCCTATGTGAAAGAAAAGAAAGGAACGAAGAAAGGAAGGAATAGGGGGAAAAGGGGAAGCAGGGAAGGGAGATCCGAGAGGGGAGGAGGGTGACGATCGGATTGATTGATGGTAAAGAATTTCACAAATATATAATCGCGTTGTAAGTATAGTTTCTAAACCAACAAAGAATCCTTTCGTGCAAAAGTTTTGGCTGTCACAAGTAACAAACCCAGTAGAATTTATAAACTGAAGTATTCAGACCTCGGGTCGTCTTCTCAAAGAATTGCAGGGAGGTGTGTTTTATTATTGGTTATGGAAAACAGTATTTTTGGGTTTTTGAAAGGTTTGAACAAGAGAAATAAATTGCAAGAATTAATAAATCAATAGCTAAGAAAACTCTTGGCAAGGTATGAAAATTAGAAGTCCTATCCTAGTTATCCTTATCAATTGAGATGAGAATTGGATTTTGCTCCCACTTAGTCAACCTCTAACTATGAAAGTAAGTCAAGTGGATAAATCAATATGATTCCTCAAGTCCTAGTCAACTCCTATGGAAAGACTAGCTTTAGAGGGATCCAAGTCAATTAGCAACTTCCAATTATCAATCAACAAAAGAGTTTGATAACTCAAGAGTCTCTAATTACTCAACCAAAGCCAAAGGGTGTAAAAAGCTAAATGAAAGTCATAAATATGAATTACCTCAAATGGCATAAATAAGAGAAATCAAGTCTGACATAAGGATTCACAAATTAAAGTAATAGAATAAAAAAAAGTAGAAAATAAATTAAAGGAACATTGAACCTGGAATGAAGAAACAATCCTAAAACTAAGAGAAATCCTAAATCCTAAATACTAAATCCTAAGAGAGAGGAGAGGGCCTCTCTCTAGAAAACTACATCTAAAATCTAAAATTATGAATAAAAAGTTGTCTTCTCGTTGTATGAATTCTTGTATTCTCCCACTTTATAACCTTTAATATGTGTTTTCTGGGCCAAAAACTGGGTCAAAAACAGCCCAGAAATTGCCCCCAATGATTTTTGGTTCGTACAGGTCGCTGCAAAGTCACGCGGAAGCGTCGTCCAAGCGTTCGCGTGGATTGCATTTTTGCCAGGTCACGCGTGCGCATCATTTATCTTCGAAGCAGCTTTGGCAAATTATATATCGTTGCGAAGTCTCAAATGTTAGCTTTCCAACGCAACTAGAACCGCGTCATTTGGACATCTGTAGCTCAAGTTATGGCCGTTTGAGTGCAAAGAGGTCAGAGTTGACAGCTTTGCAGTTCCTTCAATTTCTTTTATTCCTTCCACTTTTGCATGCTTCCTTTCCCTCCAATAAGCCATTCCTGCCGTGTAATCTCTGAAAACACTTAACACACATATCAAGGCATCGAATGGTAATAAGAGATTATTAAAATAGCTAAATTAAGACCAAAGAAACATGTTTTCAATCATAGCACAAAATTAGGAAGGAAAATGTAAAATATGCGATTTCTATGAATAAGCGTGAGAATAATGGATGAAAAATTACTCAATTTAGCACAATATAAACCATAAAATAGTGGTTTATCAGAGGGCGATGCAGCCGCCGAACCCGTCACGTGCCGATCGTCTTCCTCGCTGCCAGTGCCATCGTTGTCACCATCGATGAAGGAGAAAGGGGAGGGCGCTCGCGAGGAGCTGCTGCAGAAGTCACCGCCGTGAATCCCGTCGCACTGCCATTTCTATCTAGGCCGTCTTCATCATAACCAGGGAAAGTCAGCGCTGCCAGTGTCACCGTCGCCGAGCCTCCTCGTCGTCGCAACTGAAGTCGCCCTTGCCGTTCTACCTCGCCGTCGTCCATGGAGCCATGAGTCATCGCCACGCCTTTCCACTGCCGCCGAGCTTCCATCACCGCTGCTCTGCCATGAAGGAGAGAGAGAGCCTGCGCCGTACCTCAGTCACGCCGCCGTCGTTGATGAGTCTAGCCGCCGCCATCACCTCTCCATTTTTGTTAATGGTGGTCAGCCACCGGGACGTGCAGGGCAGAGGAGGCAGAACCATGCGCAGCCACTGTCGTTTCTGCCGCCAGGAAAGCCCGCTATGCCTCTGGTTGCTGGAAAATGGTGTGGTTGCTGTAGGAGGTCGCCGCCGGAGCCGCTGCTCCATTCTGCCATTCCTTTTCATCACAGTAAGTCTTCAGCGCTCTAAAACTCAAACCGTAATTGTTCTAATTATCTACGGTTAAGGATTCTGATGAATATATGTTGTAAGGTTAAGCTTATGGGATTTCATGTCGAAATTTGAGGTTTGCTGCTGAGCCACTGGAGCTTCTGGCCACTGACGGAGCCGCTGCCAGGTTGATATGGAGCTGTGGCTGTCTCGTTTTGTTAATTTAGTCAGTATTTCACGTTTCAAAAACCCCTGCTTTAGCATTTGGTTGTGTTTGGTTAAAGACCTTGAGCCTTGGTAATGTAGGTTTGAGCTATGATGTTCGCGTGTAGCATAAGTGTTGTGAAGGCTGTTGTGCCATTCCTTTTATTTCAGTAAGTGTCTCTATCTCGGAACCTTCGGCGTTAGCTTTCAGTTATGAGTTTTGAGATTTTTTGCGATATTGATGTATTAGGAATTAGTATCCGAGCTTATATGTGGCGTTGAGGTTGTTTCTGCCATTGAGAAAAACAAGCAGAGCTGGGACTTTGGTTGTTGGTTTCGGGTTGAGGCGGAAAGGACTCTGTGACACGTTTTGGTTATGGCTATGCGTTTTGAGGTAGGAGCTTTTTGTACAACCTGATTTATTTTAAATTAGAAATTGTTATAAATAGATATGATGTGCGAAACGTATTTCTGGCGATTATGTGAGTCTTATGAATTGCCTGATTTTGTCCTGAATGAATATGGTGGCCTGTTTGATTGAGATAATGTCTGATTTGATAAATTGGAGATTTCTGGATTTGGTTGAATTGAATTGATATTTGATAATCTGAAAGTTTGAGTTTTTGTTTTATTGGAAACTGATTTGGTCTTGAACCTGTTGGAAAGAGTTAAGGATTGGTTTTGTTGGGACACGAAAAGGGTGGCAAAGTCCAAGTTTTAGGGGAGATGCTACCGAAATTTCTATAAAATCTGAGATTTTAATTGAAATGTTATTTTGAAAATAATGAATTATGTTTTGTTTTAAATGATTGATAATTCAATTATGTTTGACCTTGCCTTATTAAGAAAATTATTAATTTTGGATGTAATTATTAAGAAAGGAATTATGTTTTAAAAATCAATTTAAATATGAAAATTTTTATGTTTTGGAAATGGATTTAAGTAAACAGATTTGGAGGAGTCTTAATGAATTTTAATAGAAACCTGGATTTCAATTAACTAATTTCACTTTACGACATTTTAGGAAAAGTTTGAAGTAATTTGTAGAATTTGATTTAGTAAAATTGAAACAATGTTCTGAGCCTTCGGAAACAGATTTAAGAATGAAATTAAAGTTTGGTTTTCGGTTCAAATGGTTTGGCTTTGGTTTAAGTTAGTTGGTTTTAAAATTGGTTCGTAATATTTTGATACATGACTTGGTTTTTGTTTAAATTCTATTTTATTTATTCGAATGAAGAAATTTAGGTTTCGAAGGTTTTCAATGAATTTAAGAAAATGAATTAGGTTATTCTCCGCTAAAGTTTGAGACCTCGCTGAGGAATTTTACGACCAAATTTTGATTCACAAATGACTGATTTTGAGTCTTTCAAAAGAGATTTTGGATTTAGCATGGTCTTGTGATTGTTTGGAAGTGTTGGAAAGATGTGAAAAGTGGCTCCGTTTTCAAAAGTGATTTTTGGCAAGATGTGAATTGAATACGGTTGTTATTTAAAAGTAAATGGGCCAAGAATGATTTTGTAGTAAGATATTGAGCCTGATTGATGTGTTGGAACTATTTTTCTGAAAAATCACTGGACTACTGTTTTATGTTGAGATTATGAAACGCTATGCGCCCGGTAGGGGCCGAGGTTGGATCCCACCTATCGAGGTAGCGGCGGCGTAAGGGCGGTGGTTCGTCCCGCTTGCGCTTAGATGTGAGGTCGGTGGCAATAGATCCCACTCGCATCCCTTCGGATCATCAGAGCGTACAAGCACAAAACCCTGGGTAGTGATCCGAGCACTATATCTCGGGGGTTCCTACACTATGAATCCGAAGGGCAACATCTCCATGGGGATGTGTCGGGTTGGCAGTTGAACCGACAATGTGATATCACAGCTAGTAAGCCAAACATTCATCATTTGCATTTATGTGACATTGTTTGGGTGTGCATATTGTAACTGGTTTGCTTATGTGAATACTTATGTTAATTGCTAACTGCTATAACTGTTGTAACTGCTATTGATTGTGTTTGAACTATATTAATTGTGATTGTGTTTGATTGGTTGGTTTGTGATGAATTGGTTGATGATTGAGTTGTTTGGGCCGGGGCCGTGTTGGTTTGGATGGGCTTGAGGCCGTGATTGGTATATTGAGTCCTAGTTTTGTATAAAGTATCTGACCGGTTCAGCATAAACTTAATGAACCTATGCCTGGAACGGGATGGTCATTTATACCTCGTAGGTAACTGCTTTCATGGTTGTGGTCTAGAAAAGTATGAAAATCAAACTCTTACAACATAGACTTCATTGAACCTCTAGAAAAGTATGAAAAATCAAACTCTTACAGCATAGATTTAATTGAACCTATGTTTAGGACTTGTTGGTCATTCATACTATTTAGGAAAAAACTTTGCAAATTTTACAAGAAAGGAAAAGGTCTGTTTTAAGATATTTGAGAAATTTATCAAGTGTTCAAAAAGGGATTTTCTGGATTTCGAATGTGAACCCATGGTTTTGGAAAGACTCATAAGACGAGCCATGATCATTGTACCCTAAGAATAATTTTATTTTTCATATCTTGTTATAGCAATTTCTGTAATCCTATAGTGAGAACAAGCGAGGACGACGTTCTCACTCCCCTACAGGTTATTCCTTTTCAGGATATGGACACCGAAGCTTCAGAAGAGTTATGCTCCTTTTTGTTTATTCGTTATTTTTGTATTATCTTAGCTATTATTTTTCCCTCGCCTGTATCTTTATTAAGTTTGTAAGAGGGATAGGAAATTGTGATATGTATGTTTGTAAGCTGGTATAATGTATTTATATATATCCTAAGGTATTGTATCTGGTCTGTATGTTTATATATGTTTATGTTTTCAACAAAAAAGGTGTTTAAAAAAGGTTATTTGGTTTTAAGTTTTAAACAGACTCATATTTTAGTATAAAATATTAAATATTAGAAGAGTCATCGTAATACTCTAGCTATCAGAGTGGCACAGCCAGAAACGTGACATTTTGATAGTTGGGGTGTTACATTTGTGGTATCAGAGCAGTCCTTTCTATAGAGCCTGAGGAATGGACCGACTATGCTTCAATTGCATACTCTGAGCATTTGTCATGTAATAGGTCTTGTTGAGTGACGAGAATTAGAGCTTTATGCACATGACAGTCGATTGATTAACGCTGTTAGTCTTGCATTGCAAAATTCTTGGTATTAAGTTTGGCCGGCTTAATACTAGTGAATTATGTATATGAAAGCACTGATGGGTTATCATAGATGATATGCGAGTTTTGAGTAAAGTAAATTGCGGGTTTTGGGAACATTAGAAACTATTTCTCGAGGTTACTCAGTTATGTGCTTTGGATTCTGTTGGATCTTATGTGACTTACTGTTTCTTAACCTATCTTGAATGTTCTTGTTGCCATTTCTTTTGGGAAACAGTTTGGTGTTCTCAATTCTATTTTTCTGTTCATATGCATTCTTCTTTGATCTTAAGTTGCATATGCCGGTTTGAATTTCTTGGCGTATCTGTCTTTCTGTGTTTGAACTCTTTTCTTGATCCATGTAATTTTTTTACATGACTTTGAACTTGTCTTGATGCAGTGTGCCTTTTATTTCCTTATTCCGAGTCCCTTTTTTTAAAGGAAATGGTGATTCGATTTTTCTCTTAATTGACTATATTTATAACCAATTTTCAAACTTTTATAAAATCGCTTTTGATTTGATATACATCTATCTATATAAAACTTTGAAAATTTCTTATGCAATTTAAAAACTATTTATTTCTAATATCTCGCATGCTCTTTTACTGGTTTACGGAACTACACTTACTTTAAGTACAATTTTACTTTTCAAAATAATTTTATTACGGTTCCTATACGTAACTTTATTTGATTATGTACTTAGGTATTTTTAAATTCTTCAAGGAAAGGCTTTTCGCTTTTATTCCAATTAGTTTTCGTTTGACAAATTGACTTTAATGTAGCATGATACATTATTTACGCATTTGTCGTTCTTTTGAAAATATTGGGTTCATGTCTTTCCTCTCAAGTATGGGCTAATTCCTTAAACTTTTGTTTCTATGGTTGTGATACTTGAGTTTGTTTTTAACTAATCTTTTTCTTTTATGAACACCACTAGTAGTATCAGTTTTCCTTCTCTTGTGAATTTCATACTCCTCTAAGTTAGCTTGAATTTGTTTCTATCTAGTGTCTTGTTTGTCCTCTTAATTGTCCTTCTTTAGTCAAAGGTTCCTTCTTGAAACTTCACTGTTGATTGAGTTGTCTTTCCTGACATGTGTTGCCTTCTTTTGGACCAATGGAAAGCTTGATTGGTGTCCCATGCTTCGTGGGTTTTGTTTGAACTCCCTTGATTTAAGATCCTTTCTTGTTTGGTCTGATTTCTTTTTAAGTACATCTTAAATATTCTTGAATGTTCTTATGTGATGGCAATTTCAAGTGTATTCTTAGGGTTTTGATGTGAACTTTTGAAACAAGTTTCGGATTCTCTTAAGAAATCTAAATCAATTCTTCTCGCTTAAATTGCATCCATAGCTATTCTTTAAATTGACAAAGTTGTTTTGAAGTTGGCATACACTATTTTAAATAAAGTTTTGACACCAACCGATAAGCAAATTTTTACCTCAGAGTTTCCTTTTCTAAATAAAGTTTAACTTGTTCCATAATTGCTATAAAATTTTATACACGCTTGTTTGAATTTAAACTTTGAGAAATCTTGAACAAACATTTGATTTTCTTACAACCTTGCCACAATTTCAGTGTATACCTTTATTTGATTGAGTACCTAACTGTCTTTCAAGATTTTCAAAATTGTTTGGCCTTAGCTCAATTGATTTTAATTTTTCAAACCTCACCTATTTTATCTTTAATTTGTAAATTATGTTGACGGGGGGCAATTTGAATTCCTTCCGAGTTTTATGCCTACTTTTGGTTAAGTGGTGCACTTAACTATTTTTCTCAAATATTTGAGGAAATGTTTTTTCCATGGTTCTGAAAACCGGACCGGACCGGCCAATTCGACCGGATTAACCGGGAACCGGTCTTATAGCCGGTTCGATTAACATGCAAAACCGTCTTGCAAAAAACCGGTTTAAAAACCGGCCGAACCGATGGTTAACCGGTGAACCAGATGAACCAGTCGGGTCAAAAACCGGTTCTCCCAAAACACCCGACCCTCTCCCTTCTGTCTCACTCTCACATTCCAACCAAATCCCTAATTTGCCTAACACCGCCGCCAACATCAACTCCCAACAACCACCACGGCATCCCTTCTCCCTTCTCCTTTCTCCCTCCCTCTCATCAGTCTCACTCACCCAAATCCCTAACCCACTACGGTGCTACTTCCCCCTCTCTCTCTCTCTCTCTCTCTCTCTCTCTGCTAGGCGCCAGCAGCCCCCGCCTCCTCGTCTCACTCTCAGCCAACAACAGCAGTCTCCGGCGACCCATCGTCCGGAAAGCTGACCACCATTCTTACCTTCCCTCTTCTCTTCTCGCCTCTCCTTTTCCCTTCGAACGCTTTTGCCCCCACTAAGCTCTCGTCACTGCCATAGAGAGAAGCTGAATCTCTCTGCCCTGCATTGTTCTGCCGCGAGCTTAGCCGGCCACCACCAACTCTAGGCGGCACTACTTCTTCTCTTCTTTCCCTTTCCATTTCAGGTCTGTCTTATCCCTACTTCTTGCTCTATTTCTTTACTTTCTTTTATTAATTCTGTTATTAATTTTAGTTAGATTACTGATTAATCATAATATAGAATTAAGAAATCGGTATGAATGATGAGAAAGAGACATGTATAAAGATGGGGCCAGGGGGCATTGAACTAACTTGATACACACATACACTAGTTTGATCTGCCTTTATAAATAGGTGATGTAGGAATAAATGCTTCTAGTTGTAGCTCAAACGTGGTGATTTTAAGAGATCCCCAATTGAAACAAAAAATAATTTGGTTCTTTTTTGTTTTCTTTCCTTCTTCTCTGATATTATCATTATTGTTTGGTTTTGGGATCTTTTCCAGTTTCTGCTCGTTGGCTGCCATAGTTTTTTGGGGCTCTATTCAGCTTTAGGAGAATATAGAAAGAAAAGAAAGCTACAAAAGTAAGAGTTTTTCCTCAGAAGAAAGATACCATACATACATTTAACAAGGTTTGTAAATATCTTAAACTAGCAGAACCTAGTGCAGTGAAATGGGTAGTGTTCCTTTATCAAGCTGGCCATGGGAGAATTTTGGATTATTCAAGGTATATTATATTATGTGATGCATCTGTTATGTATATAGAATAAGTCTAACTACTTGTGTGTTTTCAATTTGATAAATACAGTATGTGTTATACAGTCCATTGGTGGGGAAAGTTGTGTATGAATGGTTGAATGGCATGGAACTCTACTCCATGATCAGCTGCTGGAGCCTTCACTTGCTCATACTATGGATTCTAAGAGGAGGAGTTCATGTTCTGTGGAGTTCTTAATAATTCTGTTTGTTAGAATAGATAGATATATATGCTGTTAGGTAGCTAGGTTGTGGTTAGAGGATTCTAGGCCTGATAATTGCTCCGTTCTTGATTATCCAACATGGCTTAATACTGCTTGTTTGCTGAATGATGTTGGTGTGATCATTACTGTGTTGTTTCTGTTTCATGTGACCTGATTCTACCTGCTGCCCTGCTGAAATGTACTTGTGAAATTAAGTTGATGCTGCCTCTGTACATGCAATC
>NC_029775.3:75108708-75111530 GCF_000817695.3 Arachis duranensis
TCTAATATTAAGTTATGGATAATTTATTATGTGAAATTTTAAATTTTATTAAGTTAGAAATTATTGAATTTATATATTTAAAATTATTTTTAAAATTTTTTATAATTTTATTTAATATTTAATTAAACCGGTTGAACCCCGGTCGAACCAGTAAACCATTGAACCAGTTACCTCATCGGTTTATTGACCGGTCCGGTTCTTGCAACCTTGGTTTTTTCTCTTAATTAAACCAGTGTTCATTTTGTTTTAAAACTCTATATAATCACTTTCAACATGAAATTGTGTTAGCGTAAAGCTATAGATATACTCTTGTTAATTCTTTTACCAAGTGTTCATTGCGCACTATTTCTTTGAGAACGTGAAGTAGTTTTGAAATGTTTTTCACTCTCCATAAGCAATGCATTGGAATGTATTCTTAATTCTACTCTTGAGTCTTGTAAGCCTTGTCTTCGGTTTTAGCCATTCTTCTTTTTGTAAACCTTATACATCTTTGACTCGGCCTGATTTTGTTATAGCTACTGCACTACCTTTCCTTTTAATGTTCTTATCAGACTTCTTTGACTCAGGTGCCATTATTAAGGTGCCAAAGTGAGTTTTTTCCTTTCCGGCACTCTTCATCCTTGTATATTCTTGATTGCTTGTGATCCCAATAATCTTTTCAAGTCTTTGCGGATATTGTCCTTGTCGCTTGTCCTTTTTCAAAGTCTTGCATCATTCTGAGTAAACTTGAGAATTGTTTTGATGTCACGTGCGATCTTTAGGTATAGTAATGTGATGCGTTAGTTCCTTAAGACCTGTTTATGGATAAGGAAGGTGAAGCGGTAAGTGTGCAACGTTATGGAAAGTTATGGGAGTTTCGTTTTTTCGCAGAAGAGTTTGCATATGTTAGGCTTATGACCGGTTATGGGGTTGTGAAGTGATTGATGGAGTTAGGAAGTTGATGTTTTGAAAGGGATACGAGATATGTGAGTGAACGTTATATCTGTTGTTAGATACTAACCTGCTTTGTAGCCTTTTTGCCATGTAAACTACCGATTTGCTTTGTGAACGTCTATCTTGACTTGCACCCTATTTTGTACCTCCAAGCTTTTGTAGAATTTTGAAACCCATATAACCTTTTTGCATTGGGCCTATCTTGTATTCTTCACCTTACACTATACCTTACCCTTATATTTAAATCTTATGGATATCAGGTATTTGAACTTATGTATATATATGTGTTAAGACCTCTTACTTTTCTAAAAGGTATTTAAGGCTATGTATTATCTTATGTATTACTTTAATTTTCGAGGACGAAAATTTTTATAAGGTGGGTGGAATGTAAGACCCAAGACTTTTGAAAAGTCCTATTTGAACTAATCATAAAGCATACATTTATTTACATTTTTATTTTCAAGAAATTATTAATTGAAAATAATTAAAGGTAGTTTTGATTAATTGGATTTGAAATAAATTAAGGTTTTTATCCAAACTCTATGCTTATGGATTATTTTTCTATTTATGATATAAAGTTTTGGAAATTTAAAAATAATGAGGTTTGGCTATTTAAATCAGAATTTCATCTAATTTTATGATTATTGAATTATTTTCTATAATTAAGTTATGAAGTTGGTAGTTATGAAATAATAAGAATTTTACATGATTTGATTTTAGATCAGTTATATTTATATCATTCAATACTTTAAGTTTTAAGGATAAAGAAAATTAATAATATTCAAGGGCAAAGAAAATTAATAATATTACTATGTATTTTCAATTAGAGAAATTGATTGGGAATCAATTAGTATTTTTATACCACAAATAATATTTTAAAGTAATTTTAGAGATTTAACTAGTTTTTCAAATATTAATACTTTATGCTTCAATTTTATTAAAATTACAAAACTAGCCCTAACCCTAATTTTTAAAAATGAAACCCTAACCCAATAACCCGGTTCCCTTTCAGCCACACCCCAACCCTCTCTTGTTCTCAGCAGCCATTACTCCCTATCAGAAACACAAACACTCCTCTGTGAAAGAAAAGAAAGGAACGACGAAAGAAAGGAATAGGGGGAGAAGGGGGAAGCAGGGAAGGGAGATCCGAGAGGGGAGGAGGGTGACGCAGCCACCGAACCCGTCACCGTGCCGATTGTCTTCGCCGACGCCAGTGCCGTCGTTGTCACCATCGATGGAGGAGAAAGGGGAGGGCGCTCGCGAGGAGCTGCTGCAGAAGTCACCGCCGTGAATCCAGTCGCGCCGCCATTTCTGTCCAGGCCGTCTTTATCATCGCCAGGGGAAGTCAGCGCCGCCAGTGTCACCGTCGCCGAGCCTCCTCGCCGTCATCCATGGAGCCACGAGTCGTCGCCGCGCCTTTCCACTGCCACCGAGTTTCCATCACCGCCGATGTGCCATGGAGGAGAGAGAGAGCCTGCGCCGTACCTCAGTCACTGCTAACCCGCTGATGAGCGGATAATTTGTATGCTTTTTGGCATTGTTTTTAGTATGTTTTTAGTATGATCTAGTTAGTTTTTAGTTAAAATTCACTTTTCTGGACTTTACTATGAGTTTGTGTGTTTTTCTGTGATTTCAAGTATTTTCTGGCTGAAATTGAGGGACCTGAGCAAAAATCTGATTCAGAGACTAAAAAGGACTGCAGATGCTGTTGGATTCTGACCTCCCTGCACTCGAAGCGGATTTTCTGGAGCTACAGAAGCCCAATTGGCGCGCTCTCAACGGCGTTGGAAAGTAGACATCCTGGGCTTTCCATCAATATACATACTTTGCCCAAGATTTGTTGGCCCAAATCGGCGTTCAAAGTCACCCTCAGAATTCCCAGCGTTAAA